>NC_051223.1:4553199-4713199 GCF_015220715.1 Pygocentrus nattereri | reverse complement strand
TTGGTAAGTAAGACTTTTTTTTCTTCTTCTGTCTTATTACTCACATAGCATCTCATGGTTAATGTCTGAATGTATTACATAACCCTGTAGAGGCATAAGAAGCCTCCGCTGTAAGCGGAGCTGAGTTTCTCTTGACACGGGCAGGCTGAGATTCCGCCCCGTTCAGGAAAGGGTTGTTTTGTGCGCACTGAGAGAAAGGAGAGTATCACTCCTTGTCCAAATTGGACTGGTTTACTGTTTTTTTTTTTCCGTTTTCATGCCTGGGTTAAGCTGAGTACATGCAGTGTTTGTGAACCTGAAGCCTCCCTCCTTCGAGTCATTCATTGTTATAATTTTTGTCGTTTTTTTTGCCGTGTGTGTTTTCGTTCTTGGCTGTGTTTTGTTTTGTGTGTATTTATTAACCATTTAACATACTGCCTGTGAACCATGGGGTTGGGTGTTAGTTATGTTAAACCTAAAGCAGGGGAAACACCAAAGGATTGGCTTAAACGTTGTAATTTGGGCTCACATTGTAATCCTTATATCGATTGTTTGGCTGGGTGGACTGAGTGTACAGGACTTAGGCAATATCCAAGAAATGGCTCATTTAAGCAAGAGATGCTAGATTTAACTCACTGGTTGATTCATGAAGGTTATGGGAATCCAAACTGGGATTATGATTATATGGAGAAATCATGGTTGGCTTGGGAAAAAGCAAAAAAGGTGTGGGATAAGTCGCATGGAATAGAACTTAGTAGGACGCCTAAAGCTCTGAAGCAGGGTAGTTCGTCTCCTCCTCTGTTGGTCAAACAAGGGTTAACTAAGCAAGCAAGCAAGCAAAATTTATTTATATAGCGCTTTTTACAACAGGTGTTGTCACAAAGCAGCTTTACAGAACAATCAGTATTACAGAGAGAAGAGAAAAGAAGAAAGAAAATCCGGGTCCGAGCCCCCATGAGCAAGCCAGCGGCGACGGTGGCAAGGAAAAACTCCCTAAAAGAGGAAGAAACCTTGAGAGGAACCAAGACTCAGAAGGGGAACCCATCCTCCTATGGTCGACACCGGATAGCAAACATTATTAGTATGAAGTATTATAGTAAAGTGGGAAAAGAAAGATCTGAGGGTGAGGACTGCACAGCGCTGTACAGCAAGAAGCTCAGTGGTGGTCAAACCGGTCCAGAAGGCTGGTGAGCAGCGGCACCAATCAAGGCAGTAGAGGCAACAGCATCAGGCGCAGGATGGGCAGCTGATCAGCTCGGCAGAGAAAGGAGAAGAAAAAACAGAGTTAGTACTGTAAAGAGTGGCTGACCACAGATTACAGTAAAACAGAGCAGTGTAGACTCCAGCAGGTCTAGACCTGACAGGGAAGACTAGTCACCAAATGCTTGACTGTACAAATAAGTTTTTAGCTTAGACTTAAAGATTGGGGCTGTGTCTGATTCCTGAACATTAGCAGGAAGATTATTCCAGAGCTGGGGGGCTTTGTATGAGAAGCTCCGCCCCCTGATGTAGCTTTATTAATTCTAGGTACCAGTAGTGAGCAGCACCTTGTGATCTAAGTAGGCGTGATGGTTCATTGTGGGAGAGGAGCTCACTCAGGTACTGAGGGGCGAGCCCGTTTAGAGCTTTATAAGTCAGTAATAGAATTTTATAATCAATGCGAAATTTAACTGGTAACCAGTGCAGGGCTGATAAAACTGGACTAATATGGTCAAACTTCCTAGTTCTTGTGAGGACTCTGGCTGCAGCGTTCTGGACTAGCTGAAGCTTGTTAAGGCTTTTGCTGGGACATCCAGACAGCAGGGCATTACAATAATCTAGCCTTGAAGTGATAAATGCATGAACTAGCTTTTCTGCATCCTGTAGAGATAATGAATTTCTTAATTTAGCAATATTGCGGAGATGCAGGAAAGCTGTTCTAGTGATATTAGTTATATGTGTGTCGAAGGAGAGATCAGCGTCTATCATGACACCAAGATTTTTAACAGATAGGCTTGATGAAACTGAGAGATTGTTAAGTTTTAGTGTTGAGTTAGACAGTCTGTTTCTGGCTTTTTGAACCAAGAAGCAGGACCTCTGTTTTATCTGAGTTAAGTAACAGAAAATTATTTGACCAATCTTTTATGTCTTTTATACAGTCCTCAATCTTGCCAAGTTTAATTTTATCATCCGGTTTACTTGATATATATAACTGGGTGTCATCTGCATAACAGTGGAAATTTATGCCGTGTTTACTGATAATGGTGCCTGGTGGTAGCATATATATATTGTAAATAATATAGGTCCTAAAACAGAGCCTTGTGGAACACCATAAATTACTTTTGCACGAACAGATGATTCACCCTTTACATTAACAAACTGATATCGATCGGTGAGCTAAGCTGGCAGCCTTCGTCTGATGTGAACCCTGCAATGGTCTCAGACTCGAATGACATGAAGCAGGAAGTCAACAAGGGAGGGGCCGGCGGCTGCACTGCCCCCTCCTCTTCATGCTTGTCTCCCTCTCCCTCTTGCGCAGGACAGAGTGTAAACATCTCTGCTCCCTTCGTTCAGGTTGGAGCTAAAATGTGTCAGGTTAAACCACGGAATATGACGGATATTAAACATATTTGTGATAGTTTACCAGATCCTTCTAATGTTCATGCAATTGTAGATGCTTTGAAAGGTTTTACCAAGTATGCACAGCTCACAGGCCCTGATTTTAGAACCATCCTCACGCGTTGCTTGAAACATAGACTTCCAGAGGAAGAGTTAATTCAGGGCATAGCCTCACTTTCTGCTGATAACGATGTGCTCCCAAGCTCAAATGCTGAGGGTGCTCAAGTTTATTACTGGAGCATTTCAGAAAATGTTGATCGGTTTTACACAGAGCTCAGAAATTTCCTCCTTGGCCTGAATGCCTCTAATCATGATTTAACTGTGGCTACTGCTTGTAAGCAACTCCCAGGGGAATCATGCTCTGCTTTTCTTTACCGCTTTACTAAGGCATGGACTGAACAAGCAGGATTAGGTCAAACCACAGATGCCGAGAAAAACCTGTTTGTGTCCAAATGTTTACAGAACATGTGCCAGGAGCATGGACAAACCATTAGATGTAATACTGAAAATCTGCTCAAGAAAAGCCCATCTGATCTGGCAAAAAGTGTGCGAGAGCTTGAGTCAGTTGGAGCTCAGCCTGCCTTATTTGAACCAGTGCCCAGTATGTATAATGGACCCCACTACCTCTCTTCAAAGGCAAATCTGGAGCGTCACTGTTGCCAAAAAAAGGGTCACTTTGCACGTGAATGTCGTAAGAAACTTAGAGATGCAGCTAAGAAAAAGGGGAATAAAGGAGAAGGGCACGAACAAAACAATGGAGGCGGAGTCCAACATCCTCTTCCAACTCCATCTCCTCAGTGAATCTCTCTCTCTCTTTTGAGCAGGGGTTTCAATTCCTGAAGAATTGTCTGACATTCCTGCTAACATGTGGGCGTCCCATAAGGACGATGTGGACTTCATTGAATGCCCCCCCTACAGGGCCACACTTAACCATCAAACACCTGTCTATTGTAAACAATATCCCTTGTCCCCAGAGAAAGAGGCTGGTCTAACTTCTATTATTGCTTCTCTTCTCAAGCAGGGCGTCATTATCCCGACAACCTCACCCTATAATACACCTGTGAATCCGGTACGGAAGCCAGGGGGCAGGGGCTGGCGATTTACCCAAGATCTGAGACGAATCAATGACCTCATCATACCTATCGCCCCGCTGGTGCCAGATGTGTCAGCTATTTTGACCTCTATCCCAGCAAATCATAATTTAGTGTTGTGGATATTTGCTCGGCATTTTTCTCTGTACCAGTGCATCCAGACACTCAACCTCTTTTTGATTTCACCTTTCAGGGTAGGCAATATACATGGTGTCGCCTCCCTCAGGGGTTCCGGGACTCCTCTGCTGTGTTCTCTGCTTTCATAAGAGACGCTTTGGCCTTTTGGGCTCCACCGCCAGATTGCGTGGTCATTAACTACGCAGATTACATTCTGCTGTCTTCTACTACTGAGGACCAGTGTCGTAAAGGGTCCCATATGCTACTGGAACACCTGGCTACATGTGGCTTCAAGGTCTCACTCACAAAACCCTCCGTCACCTATTTGGGGTTTGTGCTTGCTGCTGGAGAACGCCGTCTCTCAGATGACCATTGTTCTGTCATACGTAACATCAGAACTCTAAAGGCCGCATTGTGCTCTGCTCCAGCGCTAGGCCTGCCCAACTATGGCCTGCCGTTTCACCTCTATGTCTCTGAAAACGGCACCACAGCAGCAGGTGTTCTGGCCCAAGAGTATGGAGGCCACTACAGACCTGTTGCATACCTGTCTAAATCTCTAGATTTGGTCATTCACGGCATGTCTTAGAGCTGTGGCTGCTTGTGCCCTAATGGTCTCTGATGCAGAGAAACTGGTTTTGTCACATCCACTAGTTTTGCACACCTCTCATCAGGATGCTAACTATTTTGAATAACATTGAAACACAACACATGACTGCTCAGTGGCGTTCAGGTTATGAGGTCATTCTGTGTGCAACTCAGAACCTCTCCATTAAGTACTACTCATAACACTCCCGCTTTCCTTTTGCAATCCTTGATAGCGTCAGCTTGCTCCATTGCACCATTGGATCATGATTGTCTTAAACTGATTCAAGAGTCATCTAGTGTTAGATCAGATCTTTCTAGCACTCCATTAGAAGGTGGTTTTCATGTCTTTGTGGATGGCTCCTGCTTTAAGCCCTCTGATTCAGAGTTCTATTGTGGATGCTCTGTATGCTCTCTTTCGAACACTATTTGGGAAGCCTTTTCTCTGCCCTTTATATCAGCTCAGGCAGCAGAACTGATGGCACTAGTAAGAGCTTGTGAATTCTTCCGTGATCAAGTTGTAACTGTCTATACAGACTCTCGTTATGCTTTTGGGGTAGCTCATGATTTTGGTAAGATCTGGCACTCACGTGGTTTCAAGACCTCTGAGGGTAAGCCCATTTCACACTCAGAATTTGTGTCTGCATTCCTATCAGCATGTACAAAGCCAAAGCGTTTAACTATTGTAAAGGTTAAGGGTCATGACAATACTTCTGATACTGATCTTGCAAGGGGTAATGCACTAGCGGATGAAGTTGCCCGCTGGGCTGCTGTTAATGCTCTTTATGTCCACAGGCATCAGCTACTGAACAGACATTCTCAATGTTTCCTCATGAACTTGTTCCAAATGACATTGATTTACTCTTTTTACAATCACAGGCTACTCCCTAGGATTGTGCCTTCTGGACATCTATGGGTGCTGCTCCTGCTGATGATGGGCTGATTAGGGATGAACAGGACAGAATTGCTCTCCCAAAATCTGTTTTACCTTTTCTTGTGCGCCATTTTCATGGTATTTTACATGGTGCCCAAAGGGGGGTGATAGCAAACATTCAGAAACAATTTTGCATATCTGATGTACGCAAAACTGTCAAACTCTTGTTAGACAGTTGTTTGACTGGTGCAAGAAGTAATCGAGGTAAAACTCAAGCTAAACATGATACTTTACCAGCCCCAGAAATGGTTAGATTTACTGCCTGCCATACTATGTGAGATTAGAATGACACCCAGTGCCACCACTAAATTGGCACCATTTGAGGTAATATTTGGTAGACCATTTACCACACCATGGGTCAGAGGTAAACCCGGCGTTTCTTTTACAGGTGACATGGACACCATTTTGGCAGAATACACCCAACTGTTGATTGAGAAACTGAACAGTGTGCATGGTAATGTCTCTTGTTCTCTCCCTGTTCCCGCAGACAAGCCTACTCACTCCTTTGTTCCAGGTGACACAGTCTTGGTTAAGACGCTGAATCCTCGGAAGGTTGGTGAGGCTGCATATGGTCCACGAACAACTGTAATCGCTGTGACGAGAATCGCGGTGCTGACGACTTCATCACCACAGTGGATACACGCAAGTCGGCTGAAGAAATCACCTATTCCAGAGACACTTTACACATACACATATAGAATTACTGTATATTACTAATTACCTGTGGGACTGCCCCACGGGGACACTATTTTGACTAAGGGAGGGCCCCTTGGTTTATTGTTGTTATTGCTATTCTTGTGTTTAATTTGATGATTCATTTATGATTGATTTGCATCACATCATGTTTTTAAATAGTATTGGAAAATACTGACTTTCTATCTTATCCAATCCTAGATTGATTGAATATAAAATTCAGTGCACATATAATGTTGATTGGTTTTTCTGATAGTTAATTTATGAGATTAGATGACCATGTGGTCTCTAATTCTCTTTATAGCTTGTTTGACTTGTTGCGCGTCTACTGATCAAGTCTCCTCCTATAATCAGAATCATTTTTGGAAGTTTGCCATCTACACAGCTCACTCACTGTGTCTGGTACCTGATTCAGGCTGTTATGTTTGCTCTGCATTTCCGCATAGCTCTGATAATTCCCAAGCACATCGTGTTGCTAGTGTCAGCTTACCAGAGTCTCTTTGTTCCAGTGTTTATGGTAAAGTGGGAACATCAGGACAGGCACCGAAGGGAGTATCTTATACTGGGTGGGTAACGAGTCCTTATCTTAATGAGACGCATAGGTTTGAGACTTTAGGTAATGGGTCAATTGATAGCGATGCTTGTCAGGAGTTTGCCCTCGTTACTGCTATGGCACCTATCAACTTATCTCTACCTGTGTTACACGCTCCTGGTCAGGTCTTTCCCTTTTGTTTTGAACGCACTGGTAAGGTGCTAATGGGTAAGTTGAGCAGAAGCATGTGCAGATTTATCTTTGTTGAATGTTGACCTAAGTTAGATGAGTGTAAGTCTGTCATGCCTGGTTACAGAGCTTCTTTTTCACACCCAGGTGTTAATGGAACCAATTATGTAGTTTATTGGTATTGGATTTGCGGTAGCCTAGCTTATGATTCACTTCCTAAGTTTTGGGATGGTTGTTGTGCCTTCACACCACTAATTTCTCCTATGAAGGTTATTAGCGGGTCATCTTACATCTTAAGGAGTCCCGGTAAGTCTGTAGTCCGTAGTCGTAGATCCTTAGACGACAAAATTCCACCTGAACATTATTTAACTACTAAATGGCACCGGTTTGGGACATCAGTCCTTTCTCCATTTGGTACTGTAGAACAATGGCACCTAATTGAGAAATTGCATTATAATTTAGCTAAATTTATTAATCACTCTGTAGAAGCTATAAATGGCATTGACAGTGAGTTAACTGCTTTAAGGTTGATGGCAGAGCAAAACAGGATTGCTCTGGACTTGTTGTTGGCGAAGGAAGGTGGAGTATGTCATGTTATAGGCACAGAGTGTGGTACTTTTGTCCCAGCTAACGATGCTCCATAAGGTAACATTACTGTGGCTTTAAAGAAGATGAAAGATGTTGCTGAGTCAATGGTTAAGGATGAAGTTATGAGTTGTGTGTGGGGTAGTTGGTATGAATTGTTTGGGTTTTTAACTCCTTACTTGTCTTTAATTGCACGTATTATTGTTGTGGTTTTCATTCTGTTCATTTGTGTTCCTTGTCTACTTTCTTATTTACGCTCTTTTATCATGCGAAACGTAGATCGTAACCTTAACTATTCCTTTGCTGTCATAGCTGATCCCGCTATGTAAACTGATGTTGCTTGATCTATACTTTGTCGTATGCACTGACTCAATGATTCCTTTGGAATCAAAGGGGGACTGTTAGATCCTAATGTCAGCGCATACTGATGACTGACAGGTCATCTTCTGTGGAGAGAAGACTGTCTTCCTCCAAGTGTGCTTGAATGATTTCACCAAAAGGCACAGGTAGTGCTCCATCAAGGTCAGGACCCTTTGCTTTGGTCAGCTCTGCACTCCAGGATATAGAAGGCACTGGTTCTTTAGTGTTGGGCTCTTGTTTGATGGCAATTGGATTCTGAAGCTGCTTAATTGAGTCTGATGTTCCTTCTTTAAACAGCTGGCCTAAGTTAGAGCTTACAGCAGCTGCCTCTGATCTCTCATGAGGGCTTTTCTTGACTACATTTAATGAGGACAAGTCCCTGTCCTGTCCCTCCTCACTGCCATGGCTGATGATCTGCACTGTCTTGCATGAGGTGTACCACTACCAGCTGCCTATGAGCACTAGTGCTCCAGAAAGTGCACATTTTCTGAGATTCCTGTTGATCCGAACTGATGTTCCTGAGAACAACAGAGGAGAATACATGCAGAAGCTCACACCTGACAGTTCAATTTGCACACCAATAAAGAGTGAAGACACTCAATAGTTAATTTCAGTTTCCTTAATCAAGATTAAACCTGGATTAAATGAAGTTTATCTATTAAACTAGTTGCACCCAATTTTAAACCTGGTTTAAAAATAATCAGTTAAATTTCTAACTCTGACATCATCATTAAAATTCTGTCTTGTTTTACTGATGGAATCACCCTTCAGGGGCTGGGATCTTTCCCTGAACTGGGAAAATCAGCTTTTAGCTGCACAGTCAGCTGGAATTCAATAAAGGAAACTCTAAAGCTTCACTTGCTGGTATGACATGAACACAATCGCCTCCACTCGGCCTGACAAAGCTTTACTTCATTTTACTTAACTTTGAATATGATTATGGTATGTTTAGTTTCACGTTTTATTAATGTTATGATTCTTTTTATTTCTTTTATTCATTTTCTATATTTTATTATTTCTAGTGTATTTTATCATCTGTTTCTTTATTTAATTGACTAGGCTTTATTAGGGGCAGTCGTGGGCTGGAGCTTAGGGTACTGGCCCTGTTACTGGAAGGTTGCTGGTTTGATCCCCAGAGCTGACAGTCCATGACTGAGGTGTCCTTGAGCAAGACACCTAACCCCCAACTGCTCCCTGGGCACAGCAGATAGGGCTGCCCACCACTCCAGACAAGTGTGCTCACTGCCCCCTAGTGTGTGCACTCATTAGTGTGTATGTGATGTTTCACTTCATGGATGGGTTAAATGCAGAGGTTGAAATATCACTGTCAGACTAATAAGGGTCACTTAATCTATTTTATTCTTATCTGATCTGTTAAGTTGCCATACATTTTAACAGTTTTAACAATTTAATGGTTTTTGAGTTTATTGAGCAATTGATTTTTTTTTTCTTTTGACTATAAAATTTTACTACTATGATTATCACTTTTCAGCATTTCAATCCCTGATTTCTGTACTGGCTCGACTACATTGTAAATGAGGGTCTCCCTCACTGTATGCCAAGTTCACAAACACGTTGATTGATTCTCTACATAAGGGAGCTCTGAGCTAATAGCACTCAAATCAGTGTTTGTGTTCATCACTGATGGAGAGAAAGCTCTCAGCAGCAGGATCTCTATAATGCATGCATATCTAAAATTGCAAAGTGTGTGTTCATGAAGGAATCAACTGATAACATTATTAAACATCCAGTAGATATGGGCAGATTTTTGAAAATGATGCTAGGCCAGCAGTCTCATTCAGTAATATTTAGACTCAGCTGTTTAAGGATTTGAAGTATTTTAATTAAGATCACCAACAAAGGTGGTGTTCATTATCTAATAATGGTTGTAAACTCCTTCTTTGTCTGTGAGCTGTTTTCCCTTATACGAGAGGATAAAAGTAACAATGAATATCAATTATCTACAGAGTCATGAACGTTGTTGACAAATAATTATTTACACTGTCAAATCATCAGACAACAATCAAAATGAATCACAGGCCAATATTTCAGTCATAGATGAAAGGTTGTAATCACAGATTCGTTCATTAATATTCAGAAATAAGTGCTGAAATAGATGAATAAATCTGTGATTAGCAACTAATTAAAGCTTAATTTAACTCCCCCTCAGTGCACTTTTCAAGCTGCTTCAGTTACCTGGAAAAAAAGAAACGTCCAAAGTTCCCAAATCCTTCAATAGATGGTTTTAGAATCTTGGCGTTTTCAGAGCCTGACAGTGACGTCATGCATTCTAGAGTCTCACAGCCTTTATGATGCGGTATGATGTGGCTTTATGACATACATCTGTTCTACTGTGCTGTGGTCTAGTTCAGTGACGCTCTGTCTTCACCCAGTCAGGGGGCGCAAAAACACAACTCGCGAGCAGACAGGTGAAGCTCGTGAGCGCAAAAAAAACCCCAAAAAAACCCACAATTTGCGTGCGTAAATATCCCTCCCGCGAACGTAAATGTGAACCTCGCAACCCACAGTTATTATTTGTGGTTATTAATTTGTTAGTTATTATTACATAGTCTTACATACATGATGCCTTACATGTGTACATACATGGAAAGAAGTGCAACAGGTTCAAGGGGAAGACCACTTCCCCGCCATTCATGAGAAAAGAGAGAAGGGCTGCTGACGAGAGCAAGTACAACTTCTTCTTGCAAGATCTTTCCAAAGGCACTCTCATGGAGAACACCTCTGTTGTTTTTATGTCCACAGGCTCATGTGATCGTGATATGGGGATCACACCTTTAAGGTTAAGACACAAGCTCCCGCTTTGTGCTGGTGCTCTCATCAGAACACCAGTAGGTGTAGAGTGTACATACATCAAAGTTGGAAGCATATAATTGACTAAAAGGTCTTTTGGAACTAAGGGGCCTAGCCCAAACCCTGAAACACAGTCCCAGACCATTGTCCCTCCTCCACTAACCTACTGTTGGCACTTTGCATCCAAATACATGGCGCTCTCCTGACATAGCCAAACCAAGATCTGTCCATCAGACTGCTGGATAGTAATTCATCACTCTAGAGAACACATTTCCACCACTGCCCATTGCCGATGCCTGCATCGCACATAATGATCTTAGGCTTGTATACAGCCTGTATTCCCTGGTTCTTGTGCTGATGTTGCTTCCAGAGGGTCATGAGTGATGCAGCAGAGGATGAGCTACATTCTTCAGCACTTTGCAGATCTGGTTTGTGAGTTTGTGTGGTCTGTCGCTTCATGACTGAGCTCCTCCTAGATACTTTTCGCAATAATGTCACTTACAGTCGACTGGGGCAGATCTAGCACAGCAGAAATTTCACAAACTTATAGCAAAAATAGTATCCTGTGATGCCGTGTTTAAAGTCATTGAGCTCTTCAATACGACCCATTCCACTGCCAATATTTGTCTAAGGAAAAAATGCATGGCTATGAGTTTGATTTTGTACACCTGTTAGCAATGAATGTGGCTAAACACCACAACTAAATCACTTGGAGGGTGTCCACATACTTTGGGCCATATAGTGTATGTACATTCACAATGTGAATTAATTATTTTGTCTTTTAAATGTGAATCGTCCTCTAGTGTTTTTCTGTGAAGAGATAAAGCAACCGCGAATACAAGCGGCTGAAATGAGTTTCCTCCGCAGGGTGTCTGGACTCTCCCTTAGAGACAGGGTGAGACGTTCGGTCATCCGGGAGGGACTCGGAGTAGAGCCGCTGCTTCTTCACGTCGAGAGGAGTCAGCTGAGGTGGTTCGGGCATCTGGTTAGGATGCCTCCTGGATGCCTCCCTCGTGAGGTGTCACAGGCAAGTCCAACCGGGAGGAGACCCCGGGGAAGACCCAGGACACGCTGGAGTGACTATATCGCCCAGCTGGCCTGGGAGCACCTCGGAATCCCCCTTGGAGAGCTAATGGAAGTGGCTGGGGAAAGGGAGGTCTGGGCCTCATTGCTTAGGATGCTGCCCCTGCGACCCGAACCCCGGAGAAGCGGAAGATAATGGATGGATGGATGGAGATAAAGCAACACAATGACTGTGAAATAGAGGTTTTGCTTTTCATTCTGACACACATTCTGCGTATCACTATGAAAGTAATGTTATGTGCATTGAATTTTGGATTTTGTACTGTATTGATTGCTTTTCAATTTAGTATGAATTCTTCCCCATGCTGTTTAAATTACAGCTGCCATCAAATGTAAACATATATTATTACTAGTAGTGTCACGCTAACTTCCCACAGCACAGGCTACTTACAAAGCAAAAAAAAGGTTTCTGCATTAAACGTTGTGGTGTAGTGACTTTTCTGGCTAGCATGTTCATGATTTCATGACTGTAAATTTTACAGACATTACTATGTGCAAATTTATATTTCTTATCACCCTGTGCAGTATTTTTCTATCCCCAATTTATGGGACAGCATCAAGATATTACTCAGGTGGTGAATGACTCATCACAGCAATGAGTCTGGCATGGTAGTGGAAAGGCAAGTTTAGTGTACCAGCATTAGAGACTAAATGCTCTTAATGCAGTTGTTCATATTTTCTTCCATGTCACTGAACAATCATGTCCAAGTAGAGATTGCATCAGTGTCTTTGGTTGGCCCAGTACCTGCTTGGGTTTTCTGTATGTATAAAACACAACGTTCTTTTGAGCAGATATTAATCACAACCAGAGATCCGTCTGTGTCCTTGAGGTGGCTCCAAACCCAACATGTCTTCATGTAGGTGGTCTGCATACAAGACACAATAATTCCTCGATACCTGTAAAAAAAAAATGCAAAAAAATATTTTTTGTTCAGACTTTTGGTTTGGTTTGGATTACTCTGTTAGCGCTGGTCATTAGAGCAAGTGAGAACACTGCCTTTCTGGTGCGTACCAAATACATAGACCCTCTTGGCAGATTTACCTCAGTTTGTTTCAAAACAGCTCAAGTGCATTTCGTTTGAGGTATGAATGAAATACAGACCAAAGATGTCTAACCGGACCAAAGACAGAATGAACTGCCTGTCTTCTCGAATGGTTTTGGTTTTAAAATGAGGCTGAGGCATGTTGCAGTCATTATAAAATATTCAATGTGTAGATTTGACTGCACATATAAATTATCCCATGTATTAAGGTAGCAACATTTCTCTATTTTGTAAGAGCAGGAAGCGACTCAAGGCTGTAACAGGGATTTCAGCCTGCTATGCATCATGCAAAACTAAGGTAATGCAGGGAGACTCGTGGCTTATAGTTCTAATATCACAAGACAGATAAAACAAGACATAAATAAAACCAGCAAGTCCTGGTAGATCAGAACAGCACGATTTATAAAGTTTGGTTAGCATTATCACAGTTATTGTACATTATACCATTTGTCAAATCAGTTGTGACCTTTTACTCATAAGACTTTTGTTTACATATTTTGGTTCAATACTAAATATACTAGTGTGAACACTAAGCAAACCAGAGCTTAAATGCAACAAGGTATCATTTTCTGCTTTGGTCCAGACCAAGAGAACCAAACTATAAGTATAAATGCACCCTTAGACATACAGAAAAACTGTGTTTTTGTTTTACAGAGTGGAGAAAATGTTTTATGATGTTTGAATCAATCAGTCAAGCAGCTAATCAATTAAACGAATTACAAAATTGTGAATGATATGCCTCTTAGCCAATCACAATGTCCTCTGTCAAATGAAGGACAAGCTCTGACAGAGCTCCCATAACAAAGCTGCAGTGAGAACGGCGGTGGCAGAAAATTGTTCCAAATGATTATATTAAGAGATGGTGGAAAGGTGCGGTTTTTATTTCCTTCCTTAAGCTGAAAAAAGTTTAAACTCTATGAAAGACCAAATTCATTTTCAAAACTCGGAAGTTACACTAGTTCTCAGATGAGGCAAACTTTATCTCTTTGGGAGATCACATGTCCACAATCCATCAATCACTGTTCCCGTTCACCTGAGTACTAACCTGTCACACCTGTTATGTGTATCATATGAGTATGTCTAGCTTAGTATTTAAGCCCAGGCTTTAGAATAAGTTCTTTGAGAGGTATTGCTTCTCCCCGTAGAGCTACTGAGTATTTCTGACTTTTATATTGCCTTCATGTTTTCCTGAGTGTACTTTTGGACTTCCTGACCTTGCCTTTTTGGATCTGTTGCCTGATATTGTTTTATGTTTGTCATTCTCAGTATTCTGGCCTTTTCCAGTTTGACTGCCTGTTTACTGACTAAGTATTGTCAAACCCCTTTACAAGTAAAGCCTCATTTCTCATGTTTTGCTATGAGCGTCTGGCTGGTTCTGTCTCGTTACAATCTGGGTTATGATGTCTGCTAAAAAATAATATTAATATTATTATACTAGCTACTAAATATTATACTAATGTTGCACAAAATGTTCAGTTAGCTAACTAGTTAGGTTCTATTAACTTTGCTACTCACACCGATCACGTATGATTAAAAACATTGGCCCTTATTAATGAATGGCGCCTAAAGAAAAAACATGTAGATTTAACTGCTTTTACAGACGTTTGAAATTCCCTGTTTGTGATTCATGAAAATTCAAGTGACTAATAAGGGTCACTTAATCTTAATCTTAATGGTATTATAGATAGTATCAATAATTAATTAATTAACCACAAATCATTGAAGTTTTTATTTTTTAATTTTGAACTGTTATGTCAAATTTACACACACTCCTACCAGAACTAATTTGTTTAATGAATGATTTAAAGATTTTTTTGTTTGCTTTAAATTGTCCTACATGCATGTTTTATTAATTCTCAAATAGGTATATTTGCACTGAACATTAAAGCCAGATTTGTTTTGATTAATAAAAATGTTCTCTATATATTTCTGAAGTTTCCTTTGTACTGCTCAGGTCATTAGGCTACTTAGCACACGTGCTACGAATGCTACCCGGCAGCCTGCATTGATAGTTCGACTGACTCAGCAAAAATAGCTGAGAGAGATGAGATTTTCTCAGAACTCTCCAAATGGTCAATTGTGAAATAACAGCTGTCTGAAATCCTTTTTATTCAATGTCTTAAATTGATAGTATGAAGAATGTGAGCTCCATCTTACCTCCTGAGACACATGAGGAGCAGGAGCATCTTCTGTAGACTGTATCGCCTGTAGTTCATGATTATGTACTGGTGAGTCCTGCATTTGAGGCAAGATATGACATTTTAAACTTGATACTACAATCAAAGACAATGTAATTTTCTGACATACAAACTGCATTAATATTAGCAAAGAAACTGAGAAGTGGTTGCAACATTCAAACAAATCAAAATCTTAAATGAGCAATAAGTAGTATTTTGGAATTTTACTTGGCAGTTTTACCTGATTAACTCTTTGAAGGTTTATTGGAACAGGAATAGAAGAAAACTTTGTATGAATATAATAAAACTGAAGAATGTTTCCTACTAAATCTGTATTTGCTGACCTTACTTTAAACGAGTAGAACTGCAAAGTAAACATTACTTTTTTAAACTGTATTTGTAAAATAGGCTGTAGAGAGACCATATTGTCTGCCTGCTCATAGACTGTACACAGTCTATACACCTGCTTTAGTTTCAGTGCACAGTGTTGGCAGCACTGCTCAGGTTCTCAGTGTGTTTGCTCAGTACTTGGTGCTTCAGATGTAAAATTCCACAAGTCAACTCCTCGGCTGTGATTCCTGCTATCACTGTGCTACAGAGATTGTTGCTGAAAAAAGACAAATGAGGATCAAAACTATGACACGTACTTTACTTGCAGCTGTGCAGAAACGCTCTTCTAATGAGACACAAACTCCACTCTTCTCCAATGCAGTGCTACACAATTCAAGTTAACTGTAGCATAACTAGCTAATATACTGTTTTAAAATCTAGATTTTAATTATTTAGCCAATGGTTATTCGTTATGGTTTTGGACTCAGTATTGACAGGTACTAAAAATATGTACTTGTACTTAATCTGAAAAAATTTGTATCAATGCATCCCAAGTAAAAATGGTGACAATATTTCAAAACTATAATGTGTCAAATTTCTATTCTTTGTCTAAATGGATACAAACACTTTAGATTTAGAGGGTTCACTGATTAATGGTGTGGGAGCTCACCAATAAGTGGCACTAACAGTAAAAAGGTGGGGAAAAAAATGAAAAAACCTAGCATTATAGCAGCTCAGCTACGACAAAATATATATTTTATTTACAGTCCAAATACTGGTCTACAGAAGATTATTAAGTTTTGAGACAAAGTTAGACTGAAGTTTCACTCACTAATCTCCTTTATTTCAACTGATGTTTGACCAGTTTCCTGTTGACTGTAAACAAAACAGTTGTAAACTCCTGCATCTTTAGTGGTCAGATTTGTGAGCAGGAGAGAGAAGTTTCCACGTTCGACCTCCTCAGTAAAGAAACTGGCTCTTCCACTGTAGGCCTGGTCCTGAGCCTCTGGTCGACTTTCTCCGTCTTGGAATAAATGTACTAAAGCTTCAGAGTCTGCTCTCTTCCACTCCACTTCCAGCTCTTCCAGTGGTATGGGGGTTTCAACATAACAGGGCAGCATCACTGAGCCCCCCAGCTCCACAGTCAGAGGACCAGAGGGGCCGACCACATGGAGCCCTGAAAGAAGAGCAAACATACACTTTCAGAAAAAGGGCGCTGTCCAGGTAAATTATACTCCTTCAGGGTACAAGCAATATAAGACTTTATTAACACCTGGTTTAGTTTCTAAAATCCACACCAGAGTTTTTCTTTTGTGGCACTGGGTGCATTTGAAATGGTATACTGCTATACCACATACTGCAGACTGCATGCTACTCTTCATCAGCATTAAACAGTATAGCATCCAGTATGAGACAAAAGCCATTTTCTGTACTATAGAAATTCCTAAGCCCTCCGATCACTCACTGCTCAGCATCCATCTCTAGCTGCTTTTCAGCTCTTTTCAGGTTGTGCCTTTGAAAACACATACGGATATATTTTAGTCAAGACGTGAGCCTGCTGAGTTTCGAAACCATGAAGTGAATGGAGGATTTTTTATATAGTTTTTGTAGCTGGTAATATGAGCTAGTTTGACCGAATAATACGTTTATTTCTAGCTTTATTAAATAGACCAAGCAAGAAAATCCACCTCAAGACCAGCAGAAAAATCAGCAGGTCACATTTCCTTTTCATTTCATTTATGAATTAGACTGAAACTGGGCTATTAACTGTTATAAGTCAGTAGGCACAGCTTTCCAAAACAGCTGCAGTCAGCTGTGTACTGGAATATTTTGTATATCATCCGGGTATCTTTGACGTACTGGAAAAAATCATGTCGCTCAATGGGTTATTAGTTCTGCATCCTATTTACCACTTTCTGCAGAATCGGTACACAAGTAGCATATAGGAGACTATTTCCAATACAGCCATTGCAGCCTTTTCATTTTCCTCCATGGTACATCTCAGTACCTTTTAGTCGGTTTTTGTACTATTATTGTCCCATAATCCACTGAAATTATATTTTCTAAGTTGTATTGACTCCACACACCCCGTCTCATCTCCAGGCTTTTATTTTATTATTCCATTTTAAAACATCAGGTTATGAAAAGTTATAAATACGTACTTTTCACCTGGAAAAAACTTATTTAATGTTCACAATTCTACCATAAAAACACTGCTGTACCTTTGAGGGAACATTTACATTTACGCACTGGTCAACTATTAAGCCCACCACACACACACACACACACACACACACACACACACACACACACACACACACACACACACTGACCGCATACAAACTGCCACAGCGCCACCAGTTTCCTGATACCACCCCAACTCCAACTCTCCACCCACTACGGGGTCCATCTGCCCCATGCCGCCATCCAGTCATTTCTTAAAGGAATGTGAGCCCCGATTTCTTTCCCAACATAAACAAGCTGTTTAAGGGTAAATTAGTCCTCCTTAGAGCATTTACAGTCATGTTTTGAGGAGGAGGGCAGAGGGCGTTCCCTTAGTTTAGCCTTGGAGTTTAAACCATTGCTGACTACATTTAGTTCTGATGGGTTCGTCGGTTCCACATGAATAAAATATATTAACTAAATTCTTGCCTTAGCTGAAATAAAAGACTGTGTTGGTGTCACATGTTTATTCCTGAGAAACCGTTGTACATATTTTAACCCAATAAATCAGTGCTGTTTACTTTTTTAGGGCGTCAGACTCGGTTCACTGCGAAGCAGCTCGACAGTAAATGTAATCGAAAATGAACCGCGTTTAAATCTCTGCTTACCCTCACAGATGAACAGAACTCCTGACAGAAAAAGGAAAATAATTACGCCCATCTTCGCATCTGGAACGAACGCGGTACCGCCGAACTTTTTACTTTCACTCCTCAGACTTTAGTTGTGGGACAAAGAGGGCGTCTGTCAATAACGTGGAGCCAATCATAAAGCAGCTACCAAACTCTAACTAGCCAATCACCATCAGGAACACAGCGCTAAAACTCACTGAACCGTCTCCGTACCGAATCATTTAACTGATTCGACTGACTCCTGCGCTGCATTCTAAGCGCTTCAGTAAAACTGCCGAGCTGCGTTTTTGTGTGTTTCAGTAATTTAGTTTTCTGTGCGGCTTGTTTTGACAACTGGGTAAACTGCATTTAGGATAGTTACTCTCTGCTGTGTGTCTTTATCACCGGCTCTGGCGCTATCACGGTTAAAATGAAGAAGAGTCGATTCCAGCGGCAGGAGTCGAGACTCGGAGTCGACTCTAGAAACTTCGGATCGTGCTTCACTACTCAGCGCCAGGGCTACAACAGCGTTTTAGGGCCACTGTTAAAAATAAAAATAGTAGACTTCGAGAAAAAGGTCGTTATATGTCGAGAAAAAAAACTTGTACTATTTCGAGAAAAAAGGTCTAGAATTACGACATTAAAGTAGCATTAATACCAGGAAAGGTCACAATATTGTGGCTAAAGGCTCAACTGAAGGTTAGGGGCAGTGAGTTGGTGGAGTTATAGTTTCATATCGATCCAGAGTAAAGAGCCAGATGAAGCCGTCAGTGTTTTGTTGAAGGAGAATCGCAGGCAGGGTGGTCTACACGGCTATCGGGGGCTACATCTCCGTGTCATTCAAAGAGGATGCGTGAAGTTTCACAGAGAGAATGATAAGAATGATCGATCCACAGGGACACAGGTGTGTGGATCTCTGGGGCGCCAGTACGGCAACCGAGACCGCAACATCGATAAAATAGCTTCACTACTGAAAAAGCTGCTTGATTTGTGAAACAGCTGTGGTGCTGGAAAATGTAGTTCAACTTCAATGAAATACTAGCAGCTTCAGTGAAATACCTCCATTGGACCTTACTGCAGCATTCAAAACCAGGATCTTCCACCAAGAAGGTCAAGCGTCTGCTAAGAATGTTAAAAATCAGAAAATGTAAGACTCATGAAACATAGTTGGTTGACTAAAGTTATACTAAAAGAAGTCAAAGTCTGGGCCTTTTACATAGTAATAATATTACTCCTATTTATAATTTAAATCATTTAAATTCCTAAACATTTAGTCTTTAGCCATTTATACATTTATGAAGTTAAAAATCCATATATTTTAAGCACGTTTTAAACAAAAGTCCGTTATAATATTAATGCTACATGTCCTTGCTGTGCCCCCGCCTTTGCCACAGAAAGCCTCTCACTTCAACCAGAAATCATCCTTATTAATTCAGTCATTCGTTAATTCAGTGTCAGAATTTCGTTGTTAACTGATATGTACCACATAGATCTGTTTAATGGTGAATGTAGGTTATTTTTCCATCATCGATGTTAAACAACAAAATGCAGCTGTAATTCAGCATTGAATCAGTGTACTTATGCTGTCTGGGGAGTATATCTCTGGTGGATACCCTCTCTCTGAGACCTTCTCCAATGCGAGGCGATGACAGCCTGTAAAAACGCAGATGGGGCTAAAATGTAAATTTGACCCCGGCCTAATTGGGCCTACGTTGTGAATGGAACTCCATGGAATTTTGTTAAGTTGCCAAAATGTAGTTATAATCCCATCTGACACCCTTACTGAACAATGAGGTTGTGACAATGTTGTGTGTTTGCTGGGTACTCTAACATGCTGAGATGAATGCAGGAATCACAGAACGTACCATAAACACTCCAACTCACAGGATAATTATGCAGATAAAAAAAAAGGTTAATTTTACTGTGTACAGGTCTTAAAGTACTGACTATGTGCTTTGCTGCAAATTTTGAATGTCACAGAGTGAGTGAGGTGATACGGAGCGGTTTAGACTACAGACGATGAAAGCGCAACTGTGTGGTCAGATATGGAACTGCAATCAGGCTGATTGCTGAAAGTGTTTTTTGGTGTTTGGTTTAATTAATAAATTGCATAATAAATATACTTTGGTACAAAAAAGACTAAAAATACAAAAAAATTCAGTGCTTCATTCCTGTTGGTGATTGGCTCGTTAGAGTCTGGTAGCTGTTACGTGATTGGCTCGAGTCGCCGAGTGATTGACAGCCGCCCTTTGTCCCGCCCAAGCCTGAGAAGTGAAAGTAAAAAGTTCGTCTAACGAGATGAAGTTCTTCCCGGATGTGAAGATGAGCTTAAATCTTTGTCTTTTTCTTTTAGGAGTTCTGTTCATCTGTGACGGTAAGCAGTGATTTAAACACGGTTCATTTTCGATTATATTTACTGCTGAGCTGCGTCAGTGAATCTAATGTTGGATTCAGGCTAATCTGAAGAGGCACATGATGCGCCTCCGCCTTCTGCTCTCCTAAAAACATGACCTTACATGCTCTCTGAGACACAGTAATACAGTAATTGTGTATAAAATGGCATTCCAGTCGAATATTGGAAGAGAAAACAAAGATTTTAAAGAGGTTTAATTGCGAGACGCGCATTTTCAGAAGTTATAACCTGCAAGTAGGGTGACCACCTGTCCCGCTTTACGTTGCACTGTACAGCAGTTTTACCCTTTGTCCCGCGTCCCGCAAATTGAGCATTCTGTCCCGCTTTTTCATTCCACCCTACCTAAAAAACACCGTGGATAGGTTTACGCTTGACTTTTGTTCAATAGTTCAGAGGACAGCAATAAAAGCGGTAGTCGATAGACTGAGTCGTATTTCAATCAAGCTGTTGACATGCGCACAAACGCCTCCTCAACGCGCGCGCTGTTCGGTCAGGCTAGGCAGCCATGGCTAGTTTGGCCACGAAAAAGAGAAGATGCGGTTTCAGTAGCGGATGGACAGCAACATACTCTTGGTTAAGACCGCTGGGTGGCGAAGCAGACAGAGCTTTTTGCATTTTATGTAAAAGCAGTCTTTCTGTCAGGCATGGCGGAGAATATGATGTGAAGCGACACGGTGAAAAAGAGCACAACAACAAGAAACATGCAAATCCATGCAATAATTTTTCATTAAATCAAATGACCCCAAGCTTCATGAAATGTCTGCAGCAGAAGTGACGAGCATTTATTTTACCTTATTTACCGTATTACCACTGAAATAGGCTAGGCCTAATATTTTGCACTAAAATTGTTAAAACGTTGTACAGGTTAGGCCTATTTTGTTGAACTTAAATAGGCAAGGCCTGGTATTTTTTTTGTGCCTTGTATTTTAAGTCGAATTTGATAAAAAAACTGAGACCATACTTTTAGTTGCATAATGCCTGGTCCTTTGGACAGTTGACTAATTTGATAGTCCCAATAAAGACAAGATGTTGCAAAATTACTGTTTTGTCTTGTATATGCCTATGCTTTAAACCGTAGCAACTTTGGGCTATCTTTTGGGTCAGGTAGTATCTTAATCTTTTGGTCAGTGGGGTTGAAAGGCAAGAATAAATGTTTCTTGGTAAATTAGGTAGACATTATATCTTAAGCTTAAAGTTATTACGTCTGTCCCACATCGTCCCACTTAAACTTGGTACTTGTCCCACATTTTGTCTGCCTGGAGGTGGTCACCCTACCTGCAAGTAAAATGTACACAGTCATTAACGTGTCACGTTCAATTCATTTTGACTCAATAATTAATAGACATGTATATTAAGGCAAGACGGCCAGGGTGTGTTTTATAATCCCAGTGCTTTTTTATCCCTTTCAAGGAAATGAAAGTAAAGAAAGAGACATGTTTTTTTTTTCATTAAAAAGCAAAGGATGTGTTTTGTGCATGTTTATGTCAATTGGGAAAAAACAAAGGCAAAGAAATAGAAATGGTCAATGTAGATTTTGTATGTATGAAATGTAGAGTGTGTTTTATACTCTCAAAGTGCGTTTTATGATGAAAACGAAAGTGAAGTGAGAGAAGTGTCTTGCAGAGTTTGCTTAAAAAACACCACATATGCCTATACGGACTGCTTGTCACACAATGTCATACAGTGCAAGTAAATAATCATTTACATACATTTACATACACTTTACATACACTTTCAGGAAAAAACTGTTCCAGTCAGGCTACAAATGTTGTCACTGGGGTTCATTATCTTTAGTTAGGGAACATAATTTTATCAAGTTCTGTTGCAGCTATATTGTTGCATAAGTTGCATTGACTCCATACATCCTGTACCGACTCCTGGCATTTTATATTAATTTTCTATTAAAATGTTGAGTCCCTCTTCACTGGGAATGTGAATGTAGTGTACATTTAAACAATTAGACCTTAATGACCATATCATACATCTGAGGGTACATTTACATTGTTTGTTCTTTTCTCTGGCAGTGAATAGAAATGAAAAAGTAAAAAATATTACTCATTTCACTGTGTTTGCTCTTCTTTCAGGGCTCCATGTGCTCGGCCCCTCACGTCCTCTGATTGTGGAGCTGGGGGGCTCAGTGATACTGCCCTGTTATGTTGAAGCCCCCTTACCACTGGAAGAGCTGGAAGTGGAGTGGAAGAGAACAGACTCTGAAACTTTAGTACATTTATTCCAAGACAGAGAAAGTCGACCAGAGGCTCAGGACCAGGCCTACAGTGGAAGAGCCAGTTTCTTTACTGAGGAGGTCGAACGTGGAAACTTCTCTCTCCTGCTCACAAATCTGACCACTAAAGATGCAGGAATTTACAACTGTTCTGTTTACAGTCAACAGGAAACTGGTAAAACATCAGTTGAAATCGGTAGGTGAGACTTACACACATATGGTGTTCTGCAAATTAATTTGACTGTAAAGTCATTAACAAGATGTTTTCATTGAGATCTATATAAAAATTAATTTCCGGGTCAGGAAAGTGCTAGCGGGAGAATGATCAGGAAGAATGGATAATGTTAGCATAATGTTAGCTAGCTGCTATATGTAACTAGTAAACCTGTCCAGAATGAGCTGTTTTCTTAGAAAGACTGCCTAGTTGTCTTTACACTACTGATTTACAACCCCAATTCCAAAAACATTGGGATGTTGTGTAAATATAAAAATGTAAATAAAAACAGAATGCAATAATTTGCAAATCTCATAGACCCACATTTCATTCACAATAGAACATAGAACATATATCAGATGTTGAAAGTGAGACATTTTACCATGTCATGAAAAACATTAACTCAGTTGGAACTTAAGTAACTCAGCAACCTTGGGATGGGGCAACAAGAGCCTGGAAATGTAAGCGATACTAATAAAAACAGGTGGAGGAGTAATTTGCAACTTTACAGTAACTTTACAGCAACTCATTAACATGACTGGTATTGAAAGAGTGTTTTAGAGAGGCAGAAGTCTCTGAGAAGTAAAGATGCGCAGAAGTTCACCAATCTGGGAAAAGTTGTAGAACAATTTCAAAACACATGCTGCCTATTGTACACTGTCTTTTTTGGGGACGTCCATACTTATTTCAACACCAAGAAACATTCTGCTTGTATTATAACAGCAGGCCTGCTTGTCTCCTGAAAACATTGAAAACAGGTGGTACATTATAAAGTGCAAGATATGACAGTAAAGGACCTGTACAGCCGCTAAAGACCTGTATAACTGAAGAGAGTCACATTCTTTGTTGTTAAAAGGAAAGGTGATCTAACACAATGGTAAATATGTGCCTGTACCAACTTTTTTGAAATGTATTGCTGGCATCATGTTTGGAAATGATCATATATTTACAGAAAAACAATAAAGCTATTAAGGGATAACATCATATATTTATTGAACTGTTTTCAGTTCCAAATTACAAACAAAATTTACTAATCACTGATTTCTGTATTTAATAGCATTTCACATACTGTCCCAACTAATTTGGAACTGAGTTTGTACATAAAACATCTGTGTTAAATTATGTTGAAATTTTTATACCATTAAATTAGAGTATGAAAAAAGAGTAGATTATAAAATGAGCTGGAGCTTGTTGCTTATCTGTGCTTTTCTGTGACACTATGAACTATAGCTGTACTTTCTTGAGGTACTGTGCTTCTTGTCTGGTGCACGGTAATCCTTAGACAGCTGCGTAGTCTTTCTGTTTCTTTCACTGGGATAAACAGATTATCACTTCTGATCAAAACATAAGATGCAGGATGTACACTGGCCTTTGGTCAAAATTAGCTGAATGAATTGCCAAACAAATTTTATTTGAGATATATTATGAAATTGTATAATTTGATTTGAGACTTCTGTAATATTTCAGTTGCTTCTTGTTTCAGAGTTTTTGATTGGAGGTCATGCAGTATCTGCGTATGCGCGTGAGGACGTCACTCTAAATTGCTCTATAGACTCCCATATCCCGCCTGAACTGCTTGAAGTGGTCTCATGGACGAAAGTGGATCAAGACATTACAGTGCTGGTCTTCCAAGAGGGTGAGGTCCAGGAGGATTTTACCCACGAGAGATTCAGAGAGAGAGTCGAGTTCTTTGGTCCAGAAGAAATCCAAAGAGGAAACTTCTCACTGAGATTGAAGGATCTTCAATTGGAGGACAAAGGCCTGTATAGATGTGAAGTGCTCTCTGGGGAGTTTTCAGCTCAAACAACGGTGGAAATACATTTGGGTAAGTTAACATGTACATGGTGACATGACTGTCATTATTCCAGTAAGCCATATACATGCTGATCATTTTCTGTTTGAAAACTGTGCACTATATTCTTACACTGTATAATATGTACTTCACTCTCGAGTCTGGAGTTAATTTTTTGTCATGTCATATCTGATGTTTTGCACTAAAAAGAAATGACAGATTACAATGCTTTATGTCACTGAAACAGTTAGCAGTTACAATACATTACCAAGGTAAAGTTAGCTATAAAATAGCATTCCTATTTAACTTCATAAAATTTTTTAGATATATACATTATATTTAGATTTAAAAATAAAATAAAAATGTTGCATAAACATGCAGTTGTTGAAGGAAAATGAAAATCTAACTACCATTTGGAATTTCAAACTGCAGTGTCCTCTCTTGGCTCCTTCTCTTCCACTTTGTATAGCAGCCTACAAACAGTGTTCTACGCTTTATTATTTTTCAGCTAACAGTTCACTACATCCCGCTTCATTTTCCAGTGTAAACACACTAAAATTAGCTAGTACAATATGGAAGTATTTGATTTTAGGCACAGGATCTAAATTTGTTTTCAATCTGTTTTTTTTATCTAAATTTGTTTTCAATGTTTAGGTCTCAAATGCAAAAATAACATTATAATGATGCTGATATGATGGCAGTAATAGATGATTCACTCACTTCCTCGGAAGACACGTCTTTCACCAAGCTTTAACTAAGTTATCTTTGAATGCTCTTGCAACTTGCTTGGAACATTAGATTCATTGGCTTAGGAGAGGCATCTGGAGTATAAACAATGTTTCAAAATATTTTTCCATATGCAATTACACTTTTCCAACAGAGAGTTCTCCAAATCCTCAAAACCTACATAGTATAGCCTCTAAAGTAAGCAGAAATAAATCATTGTTAAACACATCCAGTCCTGTTGATTGTGACTTACCAAAGTGGAAAGAAAAATTTTAATTAGAATTTAACGGCCAACGTACAGTCTTGGTAATAACAACAATAGAATTAACATCGCTTGATAACTGTGACCCGCGACCCTGACGGAGAAGTGGCTTGGATGGATGGATGGATGATAACTGTGAATATTTAGATGAACACTATTTTTCATATTTAACAACGTGGCCACTGAAACTGTTTTTTTCTGATATTTGGTTAAGTAACTCAAATATTGTATGCTTGCAGCATTACCAGCGTTATCCACTATGAAGTACATTTTTTGTTGCAAGGTATTGCTGATTTGTCCTGTAGCTAGATAAAACTGGTAAGAGACTGGTAAGAGACATTCTTTATTTTCTATGTTTAAGTCCTTCAGTAAATATTTTAATTTTCAATGCCTAATTTTGAACATTATTTTTAAAGGCCTGTTACCTATCTGGTCAGCTGTTTTTTTGCATGTTTGTTTGTTTGTTTTTTAAATAGTTGCACACCTTCCTCTGTGGGATATACTTTAAGGGTTGCATAGACTAGTTCAGGGATTTTTAACTAGTCCAGGGAACCCACTGTCCAGCAAAGTTTCAAGTATTCCTTGGTCTAGCATGCATAAAGAAACTCATGAAGTGCATGATTATTATAATATTTTAAAATAAACAAACCTGAATTTGTTTATAATATAATGGCCTTTACAAATAGCCCTTAATATTTAAGTGATACTTTTTTAATCCCACAAATGGGGAAATTCCACCCATCCATGAAGTGAAACACCACATACACACTAGTGAATACACACACTAGGGGGCAGTGAGCACACTTGCCCAGAGCAGTGGGCAGCCCTATCCATGGCACCCAGGGAGCAATTGGGGGTTAGGTGTCTTGCTCAAGGACACCTCAGTCATGGACTGTCAGCACTGGGGATTGAACCGGCAACCTTCCGGTCACAGGGCCAGTTCCCTAACCTCCAGCCCACGACTGCCCCAAATATGATCCCATTTTGATCATGATCGTTACATCATTTGTGTAAAGAAAATAAATTGAGACATAAATGTAGGTGAAGTGTCTAAGTTGTAAAAACTAAGTTGAGATAGTAGTTGCTGTATATTTGACACAGGTGTGTTAGAATACAGTATTGAAAGATTTTCTTTTCAGGTATATTTTGTCCCACAATGTACAAACAATGTAAATGTATTCTCAAAGATAAAACGTTCCTTAAAGGCCAACAGTGTGCTTTAAATGAGTTTTAAAGATATACTACATTCACTTTCCAAGACAGCAGGTAAATACTGGCAGCTTTTCAACAGAGTGTATGGAGTCCCAACTTAAAAATGTAAGTAACTGCAACAGAACAAGGTACAATTATGTTCCCAACCCAGTGTCAGTTAAGGACTTTTTTCCTGGGACTGTTGGGAAAACACAAATATACACCCATGATACACTTTACCAGACATGTTTTCATGATAAACTCATTTAATCACACATTCTTCAATGAAATTCAGTGAAATTCTCTGAACAAGACAAAATAAATTACAACGCTTATATTAAACTAAAATTATGCTGCTGTTTTTAATCACATATACAAACGTTTCAACAAAATTCACCATTTTGAATGATAAACATGCCATTCACATGAATCATATAAATTTGATGAGTCTTTTTTTTTGGAAGCTGGGGGGTATGCTACCAGTAGAGAATTATGAGAGAGAATCTGTTTTTAAATTCATGTTTACAGCATTTAACAGATGCTTTTCTCCAAGTCGACTTATAACAGTTCTTTGTTGCCCAGTGCTGATACCTAAAAGAAATATACAGGATTAAGACACAGCATAACTGCAGTACAATGCGTCTCAATAAGTACTTAGATTAGTGTGTAGCAAATATTTATCCTCTTAGTAAAAGCGTATTTATTGGCTGGATATTAATAGCAAGGTACTCAAGACATTCAAGACATGATAGATTTGATTAATAGATATGGATCGAGAAACCAGAGACCTGATTTTCACCTGAGGAAATACTGCAATTAGCAGAGAATAGGAAGTAGCTATTTTATGGGGAACTGAGCAGCATCAAATCTATAGATTATGCTACTGAAATGCCTAGATTTAAATTAAAAGGAAAGGGGGATATCCCAGCATCAAGACTGAAAGAAGTGGATTGCCTTACTGCCTCTTCATAGCTTGTGAAGAGGGCCACTGGTGATGTGTCATGGGTTATCAGAGAAAGTTTACCCAAGAACCACCTCAGCACCAGAGTCACTGGGTGAACATTGGCAAACTCCAGCTGGTTTGGTCAGTCTTTTTGAAGGGTGGCAGTTAGCTGGTCCAGTTTCCATTGATGAAACTTCGTAAAATGTGAATCACTGGGCTTTTCAAAGTGCAGATGAGGTAAGCAGAAGTGAGGTGAAAGGATGATAGCAGTGGTAAGAGGTCGAGTGACTGCAGCTTGTCTGATGGAAGGTTAAAGTCACTGAAGAGTATGAGCGGGGTTCCATCGATGGAGGGAGACTCAGAAGAATGTCTAACTCATCTATGGTGTTGCAGGGCGAGAAATGACCATGATATGAAGTTAGTGGGGAAAGATACAGTAACAGCATGGTACTCAAAAGAGGAAATTGAAAGATGAGAAAATGAGAGTGGAGTAAAACTCCACTTTTTAGACAAAAGCAAACCTGTGTCAGCACTTCTACCAGTCTGTCTTACAGAATGAGAGAAGCTGAAGGCAGAGGATAGAGCTGCTGGAGTTACTGAGTTCTTGGGGGTCATCCATGTCTCTGTTAATGCCAGAAAGTGCAGAGAATGGAATTGTGATTATGCTGAAATGAAGTCAGCCTTCTGGACTGCAGATTGGCAGTTCCAGAGCCCACCTGCCTCCTGGGTCTGAGATTGTGACGACTGTGGGGGATAGATAAGATTACACGTTTTCTCATTCATAAACAAGAATTACTGAAATTTCACTGCTTGTGCAAAGTGACCTAACAGCTGTTGTAGGAGTACACAAGGAGGAAGAGGACTTGTTTGCAGGATTTCAGATTACCATTAATCTTGGTTGTGTGAAATGCAAATTTAGGAGTTAAAGACGAAGACATTGACAGATTCCTCTCACACTTTCATCAGGCACTGTAATTATACTATACTTTTTGTTGCATCTTTACCAATGTGTTATCATTTGCCAGCAGTTGTTCTCTTAAAACCCTTAGCTTTGTTTCTGAGAATTTTGGTTGTCTTCGTTTGTTTGTTTTCACCTCTTTCAGCATTTGGCAGCTTTCATAGATTATAATTTTTAGCAACTGAGAAAATCAGCCTCCCTTCGGTTTATGTCTGAAATGTATGTAAAACGTTGATTTCTGTAGACTTTCATTACTGCTGTGAGAGCTTAATGACCATCTACAAATTACATTGCAAGTGGTGATTATAGGGGTCCAAGCACACATGCCATGTGGAAGGCAGTAAAACACAAATAATGGGCAAAGTTGTTAAAGCAGATGTGGAGTCTCAAAAGATGATACCTCCCAAATTTCAGACACACTACCCTTGGTGTGGTGAGCAACAGATTTTAGAACAGAACAAGTAAGTCAAAATGTCTAAAAAATTGTGCAACATTTTGACATGCCTTGTATTTACACAGTTGAATTTTAGTTTGGACCGCTGGGATAGGCTCCAGCACCCCCCAGCGACCCTGACGGAGGAGCGGCTTGGAAAATGGATGGATGGATGGATGGATGGATGGATGGATGGATGGATGGATGGATGGATGGATGGAATTTTAGTTTGTATAATTCATATTTTATATAATTCGTTCAAGTTTAGAAAAATTTAGTTTTTGGTGTCTCTTTGAAAAGAAACCATGAACCAACACCATGGACTAAAACACACAGCAAGACTTCACAGTAAAACTGCATCATATAAAATTATTATCTTACTCAAATACCTCTTACAAGCTTCAGATGTCCATATAAAATGATTATTTTACTCAAATGCCTCTTACAAACTTCAGATGTCCAAGAGTTGGCATAAATGGTATTAAGCCCAGTGGGGCCCCTTAGTTGAAATTATTGTAATTTGTTGTGCCACTGACTTTGACTCTCTGCCTGTTACTTTTCACCATTGTTGTATACCATTCATATCTGAGCAGTTCTGCATTTCCCATATAGTAACACAACTCTTGACTTTTCCTCTTAGGTTTTTCCCACACACACAACATGATTCTGTTCCTCTGTGGCTTTACTTGTTTCTGTGGATCTGTACTTTTTCTTGGCTTCATTCCATACACTTTTTGTAAAGAGCTTGGTATGTAAAGTCTTCATTTGAAAACTTTTATGACAGATTTATGATGGAATTAGTTATTGAATTGTAAAAAAAATGTGCAGTTGTTCTTTATCTCATGCAGTTGTTCTTTATCTTGTTAGGCAGTTGCACAGTAATCATACAGGATGTGCTTGTCTTTGGTCCAAACATTCTTATGTTTGTGGCCTTCGTCCTTTGGGGTGTGCTTAATGGTAAGTATTTTATCAATGTTTTTATACAACTTATGCCATAAGATTTAATACTGTGCTTTTTTGTTTAGCTGAATAGAGTCAAAATCATAAGGTATTAATACACAGAAATTTCAAGAAATTCATTAGCTTCTAAGAGATAGGAAAACAGTGGCCACCTTACTGATCACTGTGTTTACTAGCCATGATTAAAACAGTCTTAGTTCATTCCTGATTGAAGTGAAGAAAAGGATGCATGATGGATTATGGGAAGGAAGACAGAACATATTGCAGATGTGAAAAGGTGCCACCTTCTTTATTATTCAAATTAGCCCAAGCATCTGCAGTATTTCAGGCATTTCTGGTGAGAGCAGTGCTGTCCATTCAGTCATCAAGTCAAGTTATTATTCTTGTGTTAGACTTTATTCCTAGAATATTAGGTGAACCAAAAACAGATGTTTACGGTGGTGCCTACTAAGATATGTAATTATTGCAATAGTGTATTCATGGTACATACATGTATTTTAGTATATTTTTTTAACGGTTAATTATTTATTAATTGTTTATTATTATTTATTATTATTGTTTTTGTTCATTGTAACAGTTAATGGTTTATTGTTCAGATAATTCACCCTGACTTCCATATTCCATATCTGCTTGAAAAACCAGCCATTAGGGGTGTATTTTGTGTACTTCTGGTGCCAGTCCCAAGCCCGGATAAATGGTGAGGGTTGCGTCAGGAAGGGCATCCGGCCTAAAACTTGTGCCAAAACTATCATGCGGATCACAAATGATTACCATACCGGATCGGTCGAGGCCCGTGTTAACAACGACTGCCTCTGGTGCTGTTGACCAGCAGGGTGCCGGTGGAAATTGGACTACTGTAGGTCGAAGACCATCAAAGAGGAGAGGAGGAAGGCGGGTTAGAAGGCAGCGAGAGAGAAGGAAAGGCAGGAGTGTGGAGGTTAGAGTAGGGACTCTGAACATAGGGACAATGACTGGTAAAGGCAGAGAGCTTGCAGACATGATGGAGAGAAGGAAGGTAGATATTCTGTGTATCCAGGAGACCAGATAGAAAGGAAGCAAGGCCAGGAACATTGGAGGTGGATTCAAACTGTTCTATCATGGTGTAGAGAGGAAGAGAAATGGAGTAGGGATAATCCTAAAGGAACATCATGGGAAAAGTGTTCTGGATGTAAAGAGAGTGTCAGACAGGATCATGAGCCTGAAGTTGGAGGTTGATGGTGTAATTTTGAATGTGGTCAGTTCATATGCATCACAGGTTGGTTGTCAGTTAGAGGAGAAAGAGGAATTTTGGAGTAAGATGGATGAAGTGGTAGATGGTGTCCCTAGAGAGGAGAGATTAGTAATTGGTGCAGACTTCAATGGACATGTTGGTGAAGGGAACAGAGGGGATGAAGAGGTGCTGGGTATGTATGGTGTGAAAGACAGAAATATGGAAGGTCAGATGGTTGTAGATTTTGCAAAGAGAATGGAAATGGCTGTGGTGAACACGTATTTCCAGAAGAGGGAAGAACACAGGGTGACATACAAGAGTGGAGGGAGGTGCACACAGGTGGATTATATCCTTAGCAGGAGATGCCACCTAAAGGAGATTGGAGATTGTAAAGTGGTACCAGGGGAAAGTGTAGCAAGGCAGCATAGGGTGGTTGTCTGTAGAATGAGATTAGAAACAAAGAAGAGGAAGAGAGTGAAGACAGAGCCAAAGATTAGATGGTGGAAGCTGAAGGAGGAGGAGGTTGCAGGCAGTTCAGGGAAAAATTGCAACAGGCCCTTGGGGGCAGTGAGGAGCTACCTGAGGACTGGGAAACTACAGCTAAGGTGGTGAGAGAAACTGGCAAGAATGTGTTGGGTGTTTCGTCTGGTCAGAGGAAAGAAGACAAGGAAAGTTGGTGGTGGAATGAGGAAGTCCAGGAGAGTATTCAGAAGAAGAAGGCAGCTAAGAAAAGGTGGGATAACCAGAGAGATGAAGGAAGTAGGCAGGAGTGCTGTGAGGCTAGTTGCATAGCGAAAAGAATGGTGGCAAAGACAAAGGCTCAGGCCTATGATGAGCTGTATGAGAGGCTGGACAGTAAAGAAGGAGTAAAGGACTTGTATCGTTTGGCTAAACAGAGAGATAGAGCTGGAGAGATGTACAGCAGGTTAGGCTGATAAAGGATAGAGAGGGAAATGTACTAGTGAGTGAACAGAGAGTGTTGAGTAGATGGAAGGAGTACTTTGAGGAACTAATGAATGAGGAAAACGAGAGAGAGAGGAGGACAACTGGGGGAGAGATAGTGGATCAGGAAGTGCAGAGAATTAGTAAGGTGGAAGTGAGGGCAGCTTTAAAAAGGATGAAGAATGGAAAGGCTGTTGGTCCAGATGACATACCTGTGGAGGTATGGAGATGTTTAGGAGAGAAGCCAGTGGACTTTTTAACCTGGTTGTTTAAGAAAATCCTGGAGAGTGAGAGGATGCCTGATGAGTGGAGAAGCAGTGTACTGGTCTCCATTTTTAAGAACAAGGGTGATGTGAAGAGCTGCAGTAACTACAGAGGTATAAAGTTGATGAGCCACACCATGAAGGTATGGGAAAGAGTTGTTGAAGCAAGGCTAAGGCGAGAGGTCCAGATCAGTGAGCAGCAGTTTGGTTTCATGCCCAGAAAGAGTACCACAGACGCCATTTTTGCGTTGAGAGTGTTGGTAGAGAAGTACAGAGAAGGTCAGAAGGAGCTACATTGTGTCTTTGTGGATCTAGAGAAGGCATATGATAGGGTGCCAAGAGAGGAACTGTGGTACTGTATGAGGAAGTCAGGTGTAGCTGAAAAGTATGTTAGGGTGGTGCAGGACATGTATGAGGATAGTGAGACAGTGGTGAGGTGTGCAGTTGGAGTGACAAATGGTTTCAAGGTGAAGGTAGGGTTACATCATGAATCAGTTTTGAGCCCCTTCTTGTTTGCAATGGTGATGGACAGGTTGACAGATGAGGTCAGGCAGGAGGCTCCATGGACCATGATGTTTGCAGATGACATTGTAATCTGTGGTGAGAGTAGAGAGCAGGTGGAAGAGAATCTGGAGAGGTGGAGGTTTGCACTGGAGAGGAGAGGAATGAAGGTCAGTAGAGATAAGACGGAATACATGTGTGTGAATGCGAGGGAGGCAGGTGGAAAGGTGAAGATGCAAGGAGTAGAGGTTGTAAAGGTGGATGACTTCAAATATCTTGGGTCAACCATCCAGAGCAATGGCCAGTGCAAAAAAGAGGTGAGGAAGAGGGTGCAGGCAGGATGGAGTGGGTGGAGATGGATGTCAGGGCTGATGTGTGACAGAAGGATAGCAGCAAGAGTGAAAGGGAAGGTTTACAAGACAGTAGTGCGTCCTGCTATGATGTATGGTTTGGAGACTGTGGCTCTGTCTAAAAGACAGGAGGCTGAGCTGGAGGTGGCGGAGATGAAGATGCTGAGATTTTCGTTGGGAGTGATAAGGATGGACAAGATTAGAAATGAGCAGATCAGAGGGACAGTGAAGGTGGAGCAGTTTGGAGATAAAGCCAGAGAGGCCAGGTTGAGATGGTTTGGACATGTGTTGAGGAGGAATAGTGGATATATTGGGCAAAGAATGTTGGAGATGGAGCTGCCGGGTAGAAGGAGAAGGGGTAGACCTCAGAGAAGGTTTATGGATGTAGTGAAGGTGGACATGGAGATGGGAGGTATGGAACTAGAGGAGGCAATGGATAGGGCAAGATGGAGGCAGATGATCCGCTGTGGCGACCCCTAAAGGGAGCAGCCGAAAAAAGAAGAAGAATATCTGCTTGAATTATAATGTGTCATGATTGGTCCCTCCCAGTTATCCTTGTGCTTGTGTTTTGGTCTTCCATGTGCTTTTGTTTACGTGTCAATGTGCTTTAGTTTACCTCCCAGTCCAGCCCCCTTGTTTTAAGACTCCGCCCCTTACTGTTACCACCTGTGTTTTCCTCCTGTGTCCTGTTATCCCTCGTTTTTCCTGTTGTATTTAAGACCTGTGTTTTTCCTAGTTGTTTGTTGGTCTTTGTATGGTTTGTATTGTGTTTGGTGTTACCTCTGCTAGCCTCTGTTGTATTTTCTGTTCTCCATTGTTTGTTTACCCTGTGTTCATTTTTCGTCATGTCTGTCCCTCCTTTTCTCTGTGTTGGCTCCCTGGTCTGATTTGCCCCCAGTAAATCTCGCTTGTCTTCGCACATGCGTCCGCCTCCTCATCGCTCCACCACACCGTTACATATAGCAAACTCATAAAATAATATACTACAGTTTGTAGGATGAAATCAGACTAAACCTAACAATGTGATAATATAGCTACCTGTTTCTAAAGACTGTGAAAAAAATCCCTTACTCTGTTGAGATTTTGCCTTGGGAAAAAAAAATTATATATAGTGGGTTTTTATATATATATATATATATATATATATATATATAAACCCACTAGATGTTTGCATCTTCTCTTTTACTTGATGTTAAAAAGAAGTGTCATTAAACTCATTTCATGTTTTTTCAGGATTTATCAGTGTGGCTATTACTTGTTCAACTATTAATCTTCTGAGGACTCTTTGGCTACTTCCATTTTTTCGATGCTTTAATCATTTTTATGGTATGTAAATAATGGCTCTATTACTATTATTACTATCATTATTTATGTTTGCTTTATGTGATATGTATTTGTATTGTGTTACATCAGTTTATTAAAATGCATTGATTTCAGTGCAGTTTACAATCAGAAGTTAGAACATTCTTTCATGAAATTCAGATGAGAGATCACAAATATTTTTTGGTCTTATCCCGAGGTAGTCCTAAAGTTTGTAACATTCTGGAGCTCTCAGAAAAAAGGTACTATACTGTCCCTGGGGTGGTACACCTCTTGTCACTAGGGTGGTACCCTGAGGGGCCTTCAGTACCTTCAGTTAGGGAACATATTTTACTGCAAGAATATGGTTGCATGTATAGATCTTGTATTATATAATGGCACAGTTCTATACAGGGGAGGAGTTAGACTGAATACAGTATGTACAGGTGCGGTTAGACCTGCTGCAGAGATATCCAATCAGATCAACTCCTCTCACTCCATTTAAAAGCTGATTGGGTATTGGTGGTGCAGCATAGTAATATGTTTCTAATGGCAGGACATTGCTGCCTTTATATGAAATAGATGGAATCCATCTTTCTTTTTTGAATAAAAATGTTATATAAATTGTTTCAGTGGTTTGTTGTAAATATAAAGCTAATGCAAATGCTACATTTCTGTGTTCTTGTGTGTGTGTGGTTTGTTCTGTTTTTGAGGGTTCAGGTGTGAGCTCTCTTGGAGAGAATTTATTTTTTATATTGGCCATTATTTTTATACTTTTCCCATAAAACATATATATTAAGGTTCTATGCTTTATATTTTCCAGGCACAGTCAAAGAAACCCTTGCAATATCACTTATCATAGTGGACTGGGTTGTTTTGTCTGTAATTGCTGCTGTAGGTAAGTACCTATGATTGTTACATATTAGCACCAGATGACATTTATGAGTATATACATACATAAACAATTGGTGAAACAAATGTTACTATTCCAAGGTCATTTAATATAATTTTTAATACATGTATACATGATTATAGAGAAAAATCACTAATAATGTTTTCAGCTCATTTGATAGCCTGCTGATCCTTTCCAGTGACAGTGCTGTGATGTAGACAGCTTCCTCTTTGTACATAAATGCTTGTGCCCTCTTTAGGAAAATCATCACTTCACTGTAGGAAATATTATTGCTTAATAGTTTGGAATCCAACTGTAAACAATATGCTACATTAATAACATTTATTATACACAATAATAACATAAAAACAGAATGCAGTGATCTGAAAATCCTTTTGACCCATATTAAATGGAAAACAGCACAACGACATGATATTTAATGTTTCAACTAATTAACCTTATTCTTTGGGTATATAGGCTTGTTCTAAATTTGATGCCTGCAACACAAAACAGAAAAGTTGGAACAAGGGGATGTTTACCACTGTGTTAAATCACATTTCCCGTTAACAGTGTTTAGTAGGACACAAGTTGTTGTAGTCTTGCTTGATATAACACCTCAGCTTCTCAACAGTCTGTGGCTGTATATTGCATTCCATAATGCATCTCATGATTTAATGGGAAACAGTGTTATAACTCATGCGGAATGTGGTTTGGCATTGTCTTTCTGAAACAAGTAGAGACATCCTTGAAAATGATGCATATTTACCCTGCAGAATGAATGTTTACAGGTATGTAAGTTATACAGTATAATTATCTATTTACTATTTTACAGTCAGCTCCATAAATATTTGGATGTTGACAAAGTTATTATTATTGTTTCACAGCATATTGGAATTAAATAATGAATTAGAGCTAAAATTACTTTAATTTGGGGGTATTTACAACCAAATCAGGAGAATTATGTAGGCATTACAACCATTTTCATACATAACCTCCCCTCCCCCTTTTTTTGCAAAAAATTAAATTGTTCTTTTTAATATTTTAATACTTGGTTGAAAATCATTTGCAGTCAGCAGCTGCCTGAAGTTAGGAGCCCACAGACATCACCAGAAGCTGGAGTTCTTTCCTGGTGATGTTCTGCCAGGCCTTCAGTTCCTGCTTGTTATTAGGGTGATTTGCCTCCACTTTTACATTCAAATCAAATTGCTTATCTGCAGTACGTTCCAAAAAAGTTAAGACTGGAGCATGTTTATCACTGTTCACCTTTCTTTTTAACACTTAAAGGCCCATATCAGGGAAAAACTGAACTGTTCTCTGTTTTTGGAATAAAATAATGAAGTGTACAGCCCCGTTTCCAAAAAAGTTGGGACGCTGTGGAGAATGTAATTAAAAACAGAATGCAATTATGTGCAAATCAATTAAAACCTGTATTTAACAGGAATTAGTACAAAGACAACATATAAAATAATAATAATAATAATATATATTTTTTAAAAAACTGTGTTTGTTGCTGCATCCACAAATACAAGTTTAAACTCCACCATGCAAAGAAGAAACCACATATAAACAGTATCCTGAAACACTGCCACCACTGCTGCCAGCAGAGGGCGACGGCAGTGTTTAAGTTTAAGATGCGGTTAAAAATTGTTGTCTCTTCAGTCTGTGCAAAAACTTCATATGGACATTAAGCTGAAAAAACAGTGACAGTGAGATGGCGCGTTGTGGCTCTGCTGAATGGAGATGGCGCGTTGTGGCTCTGATGAATGGAGACAGTGGGTTGTGGTTCTGCTTAATTGTACTTTAAGTGTATGTGGTTATTTCAATTATCTATTTTCTCATGTCCAGATTGTGTACTTTATAGGTAAACAGTGCTATTGATTCTTTTATAGCTTTTTTGTTTGTTATAGATGTGATATCCGTGATATCAAAAGCACAAACAATACAGACCAAACATATCTTTTGGGTTGTCTTTACTCATCCATGCCGAACACACAACCGAACACCTCATGCAGCAGCCTCTTACTTTTTTGCTTCTTTTTGGCCTCTCTTGTTCTTTACAGAAACTCCTGACAAACAGCTTTGCTCTATTGCCCCCTAGAGGTTCTCCAAAATACCCATTTACACATTACTACATATTTCCCTCCTCTTCAAGAGTTTACTTATTACAAAAAAAAAACAAAAACATTTCTCATCATACTTTGAAACAAAATTTGACAAAAGTCTGTCCGCTACATCCATCTCTGAGACCTGGTTATTCTCACCTCCAGCCAATAACTGATCCACATATCTTCTCACAATCTTTCCATCACCCAGTCTGACCTTGTAGGATACAGGACCAGTCACTTCTTCTATAACTCCTCGAATCCATTTAGGACCATGACTGAAATTCCTTGTCATTACCACAACTCCTTCTTCGAATTTTCGACCTTGACGTTGCTTGTCATAACACTCCTTCTGCTTATCCTGCTTGTGAATCACTCTCCTCCTCAAATCTGGGTGTACAAGATCTAGTGTTGACCTCAGTTTTCTGCCTTGTAACAACTCTTCAGGTGACTTCCCCGTAGTAGACTGTAATCCTGTAACTGAACAACACACGAGCCACTTTAGTAGAGATGGTACCTTCTCCCGCTTTTTTTATCATGGTCTTGAATGTCTGAACTGTTGTTTCCGCAAGACCGTTTGAGGATGCGTGGAAGGGTGCAGAAGTCACATGTACAATTCCATTCTTTGTCATGAATTCTCTGAATTCTGCACTCGTAAAGCAAGCACCATTGTCTGAAACTATAATTTCTGGTAGTCCTTGGTTGCTAAAACTTTTGCACACACATTCAGTGGTAACTGATGAAGGAGCTGCATGTACCGGATATACATCTAACCATTTGGAATGAGCATCAATAACTATGAGAAACATCTGTCCCATAAAAGGTCCTACATAGTCAATGTGCAATCGTCTCCATGGTTTCTCTGGCCATTCCCATGGGTGAAGTGGGGCTACAGCTGGACATTTTTGCATTTCTTGACACTTTAAACAGCCTCAATATCGTGGTCAAGCTTCGGCCACCAGAAATAACTTCTAGCCAAGGCCTTCATACAGGTAACCCCTGGATGGCACCGGTGCAGTTGTTCCAGGAGATCTTGGTGTCCCCTTTTTGGTACTACCACACATGCACCCCACAAGATGCAACCATCTTGAACATTCAGTTCATCTTTTCTCACATCAAACGGCATGAACTCAGGATCCATCACCTGCTGTGGCCAGCCTCTCATGATGTATTCTCTCACAAAACTGGACAAAACTGGATCTCTGGTTGTCCATTTGCGCACATCCTCATCAGACACCAGTGCTATTTCCTCCATCATTAGCACTCGGTCTTCTTGATCCTCTACAACTTCTGAACATGGTAGTGGCAACCTGCTTAAAGCATCAGCGTTACCATGGTCTTTGCCTGGCTTATAAACAATGACATACTTATAAGCTCGGAGTGCCACTGACCATCTCTGTATCCTTGGTGATACCATTTGAGGCACAGCTTTCATTTCATTGAACAGAGACAGAAGTGGTTTGTGGTCGGTGCATATGATAAACTTCCTACTGTACAAGTACTTGTGAAAATGTTGCACTCCGAACATCACAGCAAGTCCTTCTTTGTCCAATTGCGAAGAATTTCGCTCTGATGGTGTTAGCGTTCGTGACATGAAACTAATAGGTCTTTCTTCCCCATTGGGCATGCGATGTGACAATACAGCCCCTACCCTGTAGGGTGAAGCATCACATGACATAATGAGCTCTGTCTGACTGTCATAATGCACTAACACATCTGATGACTGAATGAGCTTCTTAGATTTCTCAAAAGCAGCCTCTTGCTCTTTTCCCCAGTTCCATTTGGAATCTTTTCTCAGTAACTGGTGTAGAGAGGCTAACAAGGTTGACAGATTTGGCAAAAATCTGTTGTAATAATTCAACAATCCAAGATACGCCTTGAGCTCTGTCACATTTGTTGGTGAAGGTGCCTTCTGAATGGCACTGACCTTGTTCTGTAGTGGGTGCAGTCCTGTAGAATCCCAAGAACTCTGCTTCTTTGCCCATGAATGAGCATTTGCTCCGTTTTAGCCGCAAGCCAGCTTCTTCTAGCCTTTTTAGAACTTCACTCAGGGTTTTGAGATGTTCCTGGTCATTCCTGCCTGTCACCAAGTTGTCATTGAGATACACTGCTACACTGGGGATTCCCTGCAATAAACCCTCCATGATTCTTTGGAAGATTGCAGGGCTGGACGAAACTCCAAAAGGAAGTCGATTCATTGCAAACAGACCCTTGTGGGTACTGATAGTGACATATTGCTTTGATTCTTTGTCCAAAGTCACTTGTTGATATGCATGACTTAAGTCTAACTTGGTGAACTTATTACCACCTGCCAACTTCTCAAAGAGATCCTCAATTCTTGGAATTGGATACTGCTCTAACTTGGATACTCGTTTGACAGTTAGTTTGTAATCACCACAGATTCTCACAGAGTTATCCAGTTTTAACGCTGGAAAGATAGGCGCTGCCCATTCTGAGAATTTCACAGGTTCTAGGATATCTAACTCAGCCTCTACTTTCTGTTTAATTGCATAGGGAACGGGTCTTGGTTTAAAAAACATTGGGACGGCTTCTTTATCAACATGGATATTTGCAGGAGGACCCTTCCATGTCCCTAAGCTTTCCTTGAACACTATGTCGTGCTGCCCCAGTACTTCCTGCAATGTCTGTGCAGTTTCAGAAATCTGGTTTAAAGTACACCAGTCCACAGCCAGTTCTCTGATCTATCCCCGGCCTAATATATTTGGACCCTTTCCTGACACTACTACTACAGGCAGCTGTTTGACAATGTCCTGGTACACTACATTGACCTTTGCTACACCTAAGGTCTCTACTCATTCTCCTGTGTATGTTTTGAGATTCACTGAACTCTTGTCTAACCCAGAGGTTTTTCCCTTGCATTCTAGTTTTGAATACTCTGCCTGAATCAAAATGGTCACACTACACCGTGTCTACTTCAAAGTTGACATCCAAGTCTTTAACTTTGAGCTGAAGCTGGATGGGCTCTACCTTGGGAATGTTTTACTCTGTGAGGTTGTGCATGGTGAATATCTCTTCACGTTCATTGTCTGAATTTGGAGTTTCTCTGATGTGGTGGGCTGACTGCTTGTTTTCTCTTTTTTCATACTTTCTCTGTCCTCCCCCTGTAGGCTTGGAGTGATCAGCAGGCAACCTTGCTCTGCACACTTTTTGAATGTGTCCCACTTTTTTACATTTATGGCACTTCTTTTACTATTCTTTTACGAAGCGGCACTCCGTTGCCAAGTGCGCACCTACACATCAGTAGCAAATGGTGCCTGAACGATTTCCATCACGTGTTTTCGGTCCCACAAAGAACTTGTGTAGCCCCATCTGGCATTTGTCTTCCATGCCACCATGAGACTTACTCTGACCTTAAATAACCTGAATGTCTTTAGAAGCTGTCTCTATGGCTTGAGCCAGTTTCAGGGCCTTGTCGTATGTAAGCTCTGTCTCTGCCAACAACCTGCGCTGCATGTGATCATCCTCGATACCACAAACAAGCTTGTCCCTCATTTCTGTCAGCTTGTCTCCATAATTGCAGTTTTGAGCCAGCTCACGAAGTACAGCCACATATTCAGAATCACTTTCCTTTGGTTTCCTATTCCTAGAATTGAACTTGAAACGCTGCACTATCTCACTTGGCTTGGTGTTGTAATGTGCTTTCAACAGTTCCACAAGCTCATTATACGACTTCTCTCCCGGTCTGGCAGGGCTCAGCAAGTTTCTCCTGAGGCTGTAGGTTTGACTCCCCACCGAGCTAAGAAGAATAGCACGCTTCTTAGCAGCATCTGCAATCTCATTAGCTTAAAAAAAATGTGACAAAACCTCACAATACTCCTCCCAGGACTGTTTTCCAATATCGAAAGGAGACAGCATTCCCACCATTGCGGCCATGCTCTTGTTTTCTTCCAAAAAACCTTGCACAGTCCTCCAAACAATTTAAGAGAGCTGAGTCTTTGTCCACTTCTCAACAAAAACACACCAGTTTCCTCGTCGCCATATGTGATATCCGTGATATCAAAGGCACAAACAATACAGACCAAACATATCTTTTGGATTGTCTTTACTCATCCATGCCGAACGCACAACCGAACACTTCATGCAGCAGCCTCTTACTTTTTTTGCTTCTTTTTTGTCCACTTTTGTTCTTTACAGAAACAAAATGGCTTTGCTCTATTGCCCCCTACTGGTTCTCCAAAATACTTATTTACACATTACTACAGTAGATAACATCCATGCAGTTGATTTAATCCATGCAATCTTCTACATCCCATGTTACCATCTGCTCTTTATGATCCACTCATTTTTTAATGCAATAAAGTCCAAACCATAGCAAACTATAGCAGACTGTAGGAGGCCCTGAGCAAGATTGTACTTTGAAGACCCCCTGCCCCCTAGATTAGCAATCACAACTTAGTAAACTTGTATTAACTTAATTAGGGATTTAAATAACTCATGTGTGGCTTTAATTCAAAATAAAAAAAAAGAAGAAGCATCCTAAACCGTGATAGTCTGGTCATCAGAGAATACTTATAAAGAAGACCTTCTAAAATGCTTGATGTGAAAAAGTGTCATGTGACTATGTACTAAAACAACAACATAGGAACAAATCTTAGGAGTTTGGTTTTCCTGGGTTGTAGTTTTAGTACACTAAGCCATTTTATACTTCTTTCTTTTAATTGTTTCTGTTTCATAACATCCCCTGTGTTTTGTTAAGATATTTGAATATTAAAAATGGTTAAAATGGTAATAAAAAAGGTAAATCTTAGTTTTAGGTTTTAAGTATGAACATAGTTTTTTTTTTGTCTTCTCACTGCCTTAACTTTAATTCATCGCTTAAGTCATAATTGATTTTCCTCTTGAAAAAAAGATCAAGCAGTTCATGCAAAACATTGCAGAGAAATTAAATTCCACAGAGTAATATGACTGATACATAAGTGCACCTGCATCATGTGCAGCTCTTGCTGTTTGAGCTTGCTTAAGTTAATGTTTTGTGTTCCTGCTGTCTGCTTTGGAGGCAGCCTCATAGCAGAGGCAGTATCTGTTTTTGTCCAGTAGAAGAGGGGTGTTGCAGCCTTGCTGAACACAGGCCTGTCAGATCTCTTATTTCATAAAGAAGGCTCAACTTCTGTGACTGACGTTGCTTGGTTTTCTTACCAGTAATAACCAGTTTATCCAGAAGCCTAATACTCATTTACTTTTTCCATCAGTGCAGAGCAGTGATGTGGAGTCCCCCTCCAATGCAGAGGCACCAGACATGATTCTCATGCTTTTGTGTTTGTGTTCTCTTTTTTCTTTTTATTCCAGTGTTTGGACTGCATGGCTGGCGAATACAGAATAACGCATGGATGGGTTACGCTGGATTTTCACTGGTTGTAAATATCATCTTTGTAGGTAGGATTTACATTTTATTGCCTACCTGTTTGTTTTCAAAGTGTCTGATTACGGAACTTGTTTGTTACTAGTCATATTTCTCTCCTTTCCATGATGTGCAAATATCTTTTGCATATGTGAGTTTATATTATGCATGTAAAATGCCTCAATATGTTGTGATAAATTTGATGGAGATGATTCAACTGCATTGATTTTAAAATGTTAGAATCAATTAAGCTGTACTTCAAGCTCATACTAATGACCTTTAAACCTTCATTTCCAGTCTTATTTGTTTTGAATACATATTGTTAGGTGTTTTCATCAGTATCTGACATAGCTTCCTTATTTGGTAGTTATGAATTACAAGCTGAACTAAAAATGCTAGCTGTTATATATTAGTTATTATTATACATTATCAAATTATGAACGACATGTAACACATACCACACTTACATCATGCTGTATTGTTCCTGTATTGTTGCTGTGTTATAAAAGCCTGCATAGGCTTTTATATTCTCCCCATTTCAAACTTTCAGAAATATTTAAACTCAAAACTCCCAGTTTGTCTAAAGTTTCATATTAACTACATTCTAGTCATTGTTGAATATCTGAATGTGAAATTAATTTAAAATAATGATCATCATAAATAATTTTAGCAGGAACTACAGAACTGCACTAATATTTATCATTCTCTGAATTTCAGCCGCCATCTTGTTTCTTTTTCTGTCTGAGAGTAAATGGACTGCGTGTTGCTTTGGTAAGTACCACACAGAAAACTAAGGATTTTTTTTTGTATACTTTTATCATGTCATACACAATTATTGAAACATTCATAATCTCTATCTTTGTCCATTCACTCTTCTTTCAGTCAGGATTTTCTCTTTTTTTTTAATTAACTTGGTTTCTGCTGACTCTCCCCTGACCACTCCAAAAAAGGCACACAATGCTTTGAAACAACAAAAAAAATGAACTTCAAATAAGAAAAAAAGGAAATTCCATTTCTGTTACTACTCAGTGTTTTTATGCAGATTGGAATAGTTTGCATGTGACAGTTATGCATGTTTTAAACTGCAGCACCAGATAGAAGTCTAAAGTGCAGTGAAAAAGTAATATTCCATGAAAAGGTGTGCTTTTTTCAACATATTGCACATATGGACAATGGACTGCCATCTCAATAATACTGATAAAGATTATTTCATTTTTTTAAATATCATTTACAACTTTTTTTTACAGTACCTTATGTTAACACCAGAACTCTGTAGTCTGATTTGTTATGCAGTGTAAGGCTACATCATGCCAAAAGAGCTCTGCTCTCAAAAAATAATACAAAGGCACATCTGAATTTTGCCAGATAAAACCCAGCACAAAGTCAGGACTATTGGGATGCCCTAAAAAATTATGCAGTTATAAAAGATATAAAAAACAATAGTGAAAAGGCAGCAGACAAAAACACAGACAAAAGGTAGACAGTAAATACAGAATATGTGCCAGAAGGTATAAGATCAGAAGGTAGAGGTAGAATTAAAAATGCAAAATATAGTAAGAAATAAATGTTATATAACAGATATAAATGTTTATATTGGACGTGTACAGTATGTTGACGTAAATCAGGTCAAGTATGCATCATTGTAGTATTGTAAATACAGTGTAAACACATTTTACAGTGCAGGTAAAGGGGTATTCATAGCTGTGTGTGTGTGTGTTCATGTTCATGTTCTGGTTGGTGTAGCTGGTGTGACCAGTTTAACAGCTTGCAGATAAAAACTGTTCTTGAATCTGGTGGTTCTGGCTCAGATGTTACACTATCTCTTTCTGAATAGCAGAGGATGAAACAGGGAGTGGCTGAGGTGTGTGGGGTCAGAGAAGATGTTGCTGACTTCCTCAGACATCTCTTGTTGTAAATGTTCTGTATGGGTGGGAGGGCAGCTGCGATGATGTGCTGGGCAGTTTTCACCACCCTCTCCAGGGCCTTGTGTTCAGCAGCTGTGACGCTGCTATAGCAGATGGTGATGCAGTTTGTCAGGATGCTCTCCATAGTGGACCAGTAGAAGCTGCAGAGGAGCTGTTGTGACAGGTTGACTCTCCTCAGCCTTCAGAGGAAGTAGAGGCATTGTTGGGCCTGCTCGACAATGTGTGATGTGTGCAGTGAACAGAGATCCTCGACTATGTGAATACTGAGGAGCTTGAAGCTTCTCACCTTTTCCATCGTTGTCCCCTTGAAGCTCAGTGCTGCATGCACTTTGATAATCAGAGTTTATGTCCAACTTTATGTGCAGAGAAACATCTCATGTAAAATTGTTGCTGGGTTTACAACAAATGCGTATGTGCATAAATGTTACTATGCTTGTTCTGATTTTGGTGAATCCAGGTTATTCTAAATTAGCTTTCATGTACCCACATGTTGAAATGAGTATATTCCACATCCTACATGTATATGTCTATTGCCCAGGGTCAAAAAGAGACTAGAGACAGAAAAAAGGGCACAGAAAAGGCTTTTTTTTCCTGCTGTAAGCTAATTTTACATCAAAAAATAAAATACATGTATTACATAAGTGACTAGCCTCGTTGCATAGACAGATAAAATGTCACTCAATGTTACAAGCTCAAACATATTTCCACAATGTACAGTCTAAAACATAAAGGTGCCACAGAGTGTTCTGTGCACAATTTTGCAGAAGAACTACTTTTGGTTCCTAAAGAGCTATGTTTGAAAAAGAGATGTGTGAGTGTAAAGAACCTCATTGTAAACACAGCCATACAGCGTAAAAGTTTTATACCAATGTAAACTTTGTACTTAGAGCCTTTAAATTATGTTGAAGTTCTATAACTCTAAAAGGTTCTTTATGGTCACACATCTCATTTACAAAAATGGTTCTCCAAAAATCCATTAAACATTTTTAGGGATCCAGAAGTGGTTCTTCCACAGCATCATGCAGAGAACCCTTTTTGGCACCTTCATTTTTAGACTATAGGCCTATTTCATGTTAGGAGATCCATCCATCCATCCATTTTCCAAGCCGCTTCTCCGTCAGCGTCGCGGGGGGGTGCTGGAGCCTATCCCAGCAGTCTTCGGGCGAAAGGCACGATACACCCTGGACAGGTCGCCAGTCCATCACAGGGCAGACACACAGACACAGACAGTCACTCACACACTCACACCTAGGAGCAATTTAGCATGTCCAATTGGCCTGACTGCATGTCTTTGGACTGTGGGAGGAAACCGGAGAACCCGGAGGAAACCCACGCAGACACGGGGAGAACATGCAAACTCCACACAGAGAGGACCCTGGTCACCCGGCCGGGGAATCGAACCCAGGCCCTCCTCGCTGTGAGGCGACAGCGCTACCCACCACGCCACCGTGCCACCCATGTTAGGAGATATTTTATTAAATTTTATAACAAGCATAGCCATACAAACAAAATAATACAAGCAAAAAAAAAAAGCATAGTTAAATTAAGACATTTAGAAACAATTTTAAACAAACGTTTTATGATATCAATGCTAAAGGCTCCAAAGCAAAAAAATGAACATACTTTCCATGTTTGACATCTGTGAAAGAAGCAGGGCTCCTTCACCTTCTATATTCAAATGAAACCCTTGGTCAGAATCAAATAAATTAGGGTTTCCCAAACATTCCCAAACGGCTCTGACGGATATGTAGCTTTTCACAGTGCTTTTCACATACTGGTAGGGGAGTGCAGGATGGATGGGGAAGTGGTGGATTGGTGTGTGATGACACATGATTTGCCTAAGCAGATCTACCAGCCATTTATCATGCCCCACTAAAAACCCTGGTCTACATGCTTCTATTGGGGCAAGCAGCAAAAAAACCTAAACTTACATTTGAGTGCGCTGCTGTACTGTTGCTGCACACACCCATTATAAAAGGTTACACTGCTTAACATTGGAGGGGTGGAGTGCAGCACTTTATACTGGTGGCATTTTAGGGAAACGCTGCTTCTTTTGGGAGGATAAATCAGCAGACATTTCTTAAATTGGTTGATATTTGGTGATTTGCTGTGAATGTGGCTCTCCTGATGATTCTCTTCTCCTCATGTGTCTCTTTTGGCTAGATCTACTATTCCTGTTTCCCCATATTTCCATTAGCATTTTTTCTGCCACATCGGTGCACTCACATCATATTTTTGATGATCTTGGTATGGTTTTTGGCTTTTGTTTGCAGTCCCAATAAAATGTTTTAGATGAAAGCAACCAGCAGCAGCTGACATGCACCCATGAGACCACACACAAATACATTTATATAAATGATGCACACAGAATGGCAGTTTACTAGCTTTACTTCAGAACAACTTCTTGTAAAGTATACACTTGGGCAACCCTTTTCCAGTGTCTGGACCACTTTTAATTGGCTTCTTGTATTGCCCTAAAACTGTCTAACAAAGGTTTCAAGTGATATCACTTGGATTTAACTTAGTTGTCAGTGTACAGCTTGTATAGCAGTATAGATTTACTGTCCTTTGAAAATAACTCAACACAGCCATGTCTAAATAACTGGCAACACAAGTGAGTCCACCTCACAATGAACATGTTCAAATTGTGCTCAACATTTTGTGTGACCACCATCTAGCACTGCCTTAACCCTCTTGGGCATGGAATTCACCAGAGCTGCACAGGTTGTTTCCTGGAATCCTCTTCCACTCCTCCATGATGACATCACGGAGCTGGTGGATGTTAGACACCTTGCGCTCCTCCACTTTCTGCTTAAGGATGCCCCACAGGCACTCGATTGGGTTTAGGTCTGGAGCCATACTTGGTCAGTCCATCACCTTTACGTTCAGTAAGGCAGTTGTCATCTTGGAGGTGTATTTGGGGTCGTTATCATGTTGGAAAACTGCCATGCGGTGCAGTTTCCGAAGGGAGGGGATCATGCTCTGCTACAAAATGTCACAGTACATGTTAGAATTCATGTTTCCCTCAGTGAACTGCAGCTCCCCAGTATCAGCAGCACTCATGCAGCTCCAAGAGACAGTTGTCTTGGTACATGTTGGACACCATCTGAACCAAACAAGTTTATCTTGGTCTCGTCAGACCACAGGACATGGTTCCAGTAATCCGTGTTGTTGGACTGCTTGTCATCAGCAAACTGTTTGTGGGCTTTCTTGTGCATCAGCTTCAGAAGAGCTTGCTTCTGGGATGACAGCCACACAGACTGAGTTGATGCATTGTGCGGTGTATGGTCTGAGCACTGACAGGCTGACCTCCCACTTCTTCAACCCCTGCAGCAATGCTGGCAGCACTCATGCAAAAAACTAATTTTTTGAAGCCAACCTCTGGATCTACGTGAACAACAGGTGGTGTACAGACGCAAACACTGTTGATGCCATTAGAAAACAAGAGTCAGCGACACTGCAACCTGAGGACTGTCCTACCCAAGTATCATCAGCACGTGAGCTTTCCAATGAGGGAGAGTAACATACTCGACCAAGTTTACAGCAACGTGAGGGGGGCCTACAGGGCCGTGCCTCGGCCACATTTCGGACAGTCCGACCACATCTCTGTGTTCCTCTACCCAGCATACAGACAACTAATCAAGCAAGTATTTCCAGTGAGTAAGACTATCAAAGTTTGGAATGAAGAAACTGACTTAGTGCTTCAGGACTGCTTTGACAGTACAGACTGGGATGTGTTCAGAACTGCTGCTGTGAGAGAGGACTGTACTGCTGATCTAGAATACTATGCTTCTGGGTTAATGGCCTACATCAGCAGCTGCATTGAAAGCATTGTCCCTACAATGCACTGCAGAAAATACCCCAACCAGAAACCCTGGATAAACAGTCCGGTCCATGCTACATGCTCACCATGCTGCATTTTTCTCAGACAACACTGAAGATTACATAAGGTCCAGATATGACCTGTGTAGATCTATCAGAGAGGCCAAGAGACAGTATAGGCTGAAGTTGGAAGGCTACTCCTTGACCTTAGTGCAGCATTTGACACAACAGACCACTCTATCTTACTAGATAGACTAGAAAACCTTGTAGGGGTAACAGGAACAGCTCTTTCCTGGTTCAGATCCTACCTCACTGATCACTATCAGTTCGTTAATGTAAAGGGTGAATCATCTGTCCTTGTAAAAGTATGGTGTTCCACAAGGCTCTGTTTTGGGACCTATATTATTCACAATATATATGCTACCATTAGGCACCATTATCAGTAAACACAGTACAAATTTCCACTGCTATGCCGATGACACTCAGTTATATATATCAAGCAAACCGGATGATAAAATTAAACTTAGCAAGATTGAGGACTGTGTAAAAGACATAAGAGATTGGATGTCAAGTAACAAGAAGGTCCTCCTTCGTGGTCCAAAAGCAGCTAGAAACAAACTGTCTAACTTAACACTTAAACTTAACAATTTCTCAGTTTCATCAAGCTCATCTGTTAAAAATCTTGGTGTCATGATAGACGCTGATCTTTCCTTCAACGCACATATAACTAATATTACTAGAACAGCCTTCCTGCATCTTTGCAATATCGCTAAATTAAGAAATTCAGTATCTCTACCAGACGCAGAAAAGTTCATGCATTCATGCTGGATTAGTGTAATGCCCTGCTGTCTGGATGTCCCAGCAAAAGTCTTAACAAGCTTCAGTTAGTCCAGAGCGCTGCAGCCAGAGTCTCACAAGAACCAGAGAGTTTGACCATATTAGCCCAGTTTTATCAACCCTGCACTGGTTACCAGTTAAATTTCGCATTGACTATAAAATTCTTTTATTGACCTATAAAGCTCTAAACGGACTCGCCCCTCAGTACCTGAGTGAACTTCTCTCCTACTATGAACCATCACGCCTACTTAGATCACAAAGTGCTGCTCACTACTGGTACCTAGAATTAATAAAGTTACATCAGGGGGGAGAGCTTTCTCATACAAAGCCCCCCAGCTCTGGAATAATCTTCCTGTTAATGTCCGGGACTCAGACACAGTCTCAGTTTTTAAGTCTAGGCTAAAAACTTACTTGTATAGTGGAGTTGTAACCAAGCCTTTAATGGTTACAGAGTCTTTAGTGATTAGTCTTCCCTGTCAGATCTAGACCAGCTGGAGTCTCTGCTGCTATGTTGTATTGTAATCTGTGGTCAGTCACTCACTGCAGAACTGACTGCGTTTTTTCTTTCCTTTCTTTGCCGAGCTGAATAGCTGCCCATCTTGTCTGATGCTGTTCTGCCTTGGTTGGGTGCCGCTGCTCACCAGCCTTCTGGACTGGCTTGACCACCACTGAGATTCTTGCTTTACAACGCTATGCAATCCTCACCCTCAGATCTTTTCTTTTTCCCACTTTGTACTATAATACTTTATACTAATAATGTTTGCTATCCGGTGTGAGTTTTATGCTCACTTCCAGGCCCTCAACCCTAGTAGACAGAGAGACATTATGGCCACACAGAACACATCACTCACTGTGACATCAGTAGATGTGTACAGGACCTCAAAGAGAATAAATCCATTGATTGAATATGTAGACATATTCAATCTGTCCCTCGCGCAAGCTTTTGTGCCATCCTGCTTCAAGTCCACCACCATCATACCCCTCCCAAAGAAAAACATTGTGACCTGCCTAAATGACTATCACCCTGTTGCACTCACCCCAAACGTGATGAAGTGCTTCGAGAGAATAGTCATGACTCACATCCAAGAGACCATTCCAAACACTATAGACCCTCTTCAGTTCGCATACCGTCGGAACTGGTCCACAGACGACGCAGTGAACACAGCCCTTCACACAGCCCTCACACACCTGGAGGGCAAGGACACATATGTCAGAATGCTCTTCATTGACTACAGCTCAGCATTTAACACAGTCATCCCACACAAACTCTCAGAAAAGCTCCTCACCCTTGTACTGACACCCGCCCTCTGTAACTGGGTGCTGAACCTTCTAACAGATCGACCCCAGTCAATCAGAATCGGCAGCCGCACATCCAGCACAAGAACAGTGAGCACAGGGGTCCCCCAGAGCTGTGTGCTGAGCCCCCTTCACACTCTTCACTTCTGACTGTGTAGACTCCCAGAACAACACCAGTATCATCAAGTTTGCTGATGATACTACAGTCGTTGGACTGATCACTGGTGGGGACGAGACAGCATACAGGAAGGAGGTGACTGAACTGGTGGCCTGGTGTCATGATGACAATCTTTCCTTGAATGCAGACAAGACCAAGGAAATGATTGTTGATCCAAGGAGGAAGTGGGAGCTGCACACACCCCTGTACATTGGTGGGACTCGGCATCCACATCACTTAGGATCTCACCTGGTCTCACAACACACACCTAGTCATCAGGAAGTCCCAGCAGTGACTGTACTTTCTGAGAAGACTGAGGAAATTTTGGCATGCCAGCCAAAATTCTCAGCACCTTCTACAGGAGTACGATCAAGAGTGTTCTTACCAGCTCCATCAGGTATGGTGTGGAAACTGCACTGCTCAGGACGGGAAGGCTCTCCAGCGTGTGATCAAAACTGCACAGTCCATCCCAGGAGCAGCCTTCCCCTCATTACAGGACATGTATCACACCAGGGTCATCAGGAGGGCTAAAAACAACATCAGGGACAATACCCACCCCCAGCACAGACCCTTCAGGCAGATGTTACAGGAGTGTGAAGTCCAGGATTACAAGATTGACCAACAGTTTCCATTCACAGGCCATCAGGCTGGTGAACACCTCACTTACTACCTCTTCCCCCCTCCCATTCTGAACTGGTTTAACCTTGCACTCAATAACTGCACCTTACCTACACTGTACTGCTGCTGTTAGAACAATACTGTTTACATCTATTACCTGCACAGAACAATATTGTTTACTGTTTACATGTATTACTTGCACAGAACACTACTGTTTACTGCCTACTTCTGTTACTTGATGCAATTTATGAACAGCTGCTCTACATATTTGCACATAAAGTGTAACTTTAATTTTATTTCAACTTTGCACATACTGTACATTTTTACTTTTTCTTTTTACTACTGTTTTTATTCTTATATTTTCTTTTTTATTCTCTTAAGATTATGTTTGGTGAATGGAGGAACAACAAATTAAGAATTTCATTGTATGGTGTAACTGCCTGTTCTGCTGTGCGTAGGACAATAAAACTCTTGAATCTTGGATGAGACGCTGAACACCCTGGACCCTGATGAGGCCTGCTCTGAGTGGAGCCTGTCCTGGAAAACCACTGTATGACCTTGGCCACCATGCTTTAGCTCAGTTTCAGGGTCTTAGCAGTCTTCTTATAGCCTAGGCCATCTTTGTGGAGAGTAACAATTCCAAAACAATTACCATAAACACCAAATTTAACAGCCCTGCTCCCCATACACACTTGGAACCTTGTAACTCTAACGAGTCACATGACACAGCACATATTGAGACCTATTTACAGCCAAGATGGTAAAATGGATAGAAAATGTTGTGGCTCCCCAGGTGGTTTCATTATTTTTGTTGAAAGGACAAAATGGCTCTGCTTTCATTTAGTTTAGGATCCCTGAGCTAAGCTTACTATAGTAAGGGGTGTTCAGCGTGTGACCGTTTGCTCGAGCTGTCCGCGGCTCACTCAGGATTGCACAGTCGGCACCAGCCCAGATACTGACCACATTCTGTGGTTCAGATTTTGCTCGGATTTACTGAAGCCTGTAGCAAAATTGTAACGAAAATTACCGCTATACCTACATCTGTTAGCTACATTTCATAAAACTCTAGCAGCTACAGCTACTAGCTACTAAATTTGTGGTTAGCTACAAAAATTTGTGGTTAGCTACAAAAAGTAGCACATTACTTAGCTACTCCCCCATTCCCATTCAAAATGTCAGTCACTTTGTGGTTATTCCTCTGCTTTCCATCAGACAAGCTCACCATACATGACCCTGGACTAGATTGACTGTGAATGACTCCAGAGAGACAGGGTGAAGTTTTTGTCATACACTCTGTATCCTGATTTGAAAAACCTCTCCAACGTGTCAGTCCAGTCTCTTTGTTTCTCCTGCCTCAGTCTAATCCTTGCCCCCATATCTGGATGGAGAAGGTCCAGAAGTAAGCCAAGTGTGGCAAAGATGCTTTGAGCACCTCTGTAGTGCTGGGGACAGTGATTTTTGATATGACAGATCCTTCCAGCCACTGGACCATCTTCAATAAGTCATTGAATGTAATCTCCCCTGGATTTCACAGAGATACCAAATTCAGGGTCAGGATGTAGGTTTTAGACACCCAAACACAGGAGGATGGAGTGCTGCTTAGCTTCATTGGCTGTGTCATTTGCAAGGAAATGTGCTCCAACCTTTTGTTGCACTCAGTCCTGTTGCTATTTTCCTCCACAAATTCACAGAGGGAACCAAACACAGCCATACCTCATCGGTCACAAGCCATACAAAAAATAATGTCAGACAGTCCAAAGTCACAGTAACAGCAGACAGGCTAACACAGGATAAGCAGGTTCAAGGTTCAGGGTGAAAACAGGCATGAGTCATAAGATCCAGACAGAAAAATAAAACAGAGAATTACAAGTGTGGTGAGAACTGGAGAGGCTAATAAATAATGACTGAAATAACTAACTAAGCTAAATAACTAAGCTGGCAATGCCTAGTGCTGGAAAGGAGGAGGTCGGGGAGGAGATGGGGCATAACACTGTGCTTATTTTACACAGCAGACAATTCAATTCTGACTTTTTGTTTGTTAAATAATTGCATAGAATATTTTTTTATTGATTAAATTGTGCCTAAAAGTGATCATTGAGTAAGTAAATCAGTGACAGATGATCATATGATCAGTTACTATCTCTTTGTATTTTGTCTTTATTATATCAAACATCATTTTTTATTTGCCTTTTTTGTTCATCTGCTCAGATTTAATATTTTTTAATAAAATCACCTTAATTTTCTCTTTCAATTAAAGATGATATTTCCTTGCAATGGCAGTGTCAAATGTTTTATTAAAATAGTTCTCAGTGGAGATGATGCAGCGCATGGGTCAGTGTGTGCATTTACCGGACAGTTATTAAACTCAGAGTTAGTGTTGTCTGTGTTTTAACATTGCTAATAGATGTTGAATGTTTAAGTTTATAATTGCCACTGATGTGAAATAACATTTATCATTCTGTCATTCACAGATTTGGCATTCTTTTTTCGATGTGCCCCAGATTTCATCATTCTACTGATACTTTTTACCACTCGTGAAGTGATCGACACTATTGGTATGTGATGAGTTTCAAAATAATAATAATAATAGTAATAATAACCATGCAATAAGATTATATAGCACTCTTCATACACAGGGTTGCATTACAGAAATATGTAATGTTGATATTTTGCACAATCATACAGAGGGGCACAAAACAAAAATTCAAAATGCCAAGTTCTGCCTTCACTGTAGCACAGTAGAGGATTATCCTCAGATTAACACCTAAACTTTTAAATGTATATGATAGAACTGGTCATTCCAGTTCTAAAACCAGATTGGCTGAGGTTTACGATTTAAATGATGTTTATGTAATTTTATTATATAAGCTATTAAAAACCATTTTAAAAACCCTCAAATTTAACAAATCCATGTGATGGATGGAGGTATCCAGGAGAAATCTGGAACCAAATATTGTTCCTCACACTAGCTCATAAGTTATCAACTACTTCTTTGAGAAAAAAAAGAAACTTTGTTTTTACTTTGTAATGTTGTTACTTTAATGTTTGTTTACGTTGCTGTTTGTGTTTACATATTTGTCAGTCAAATGTGTTAATTGCCCTCTAAAATGCATGCCTAGCTTCTTTTTAAGCATAAACACTTTTGAACACGTCTTTTAAAGAACAAAGTTTGTTTTGCTTTTAAAAAATGGTTTCATGTCGACCCTCTGCAGCATGTTTTTTTATCTTAAAACTGATTGACTATTTAAATACTAGGAGAAATATGGAAATGTCTTGTAGTTTATGAAAGATAAATGTAGGTTTTTATAGAAGTTTTTAAATTTATTATTCTAAATTACTCACACACTCATTCCATACCGACACACAATTCTGAAGTTCAGGTTTCTTTTATTTATGGCACTTTAAAAAGTGTAATTTTTTTTGTTTTCTGCATAATTTGAGCTCAGCAGCTGTCGTTTACATTGTGTAAAATTTCATGATGATTAGAAAAGCTCCAAAATGGCTTAGAATAAAATCTGCTGCTCTTGTCTGGATATTTGTGGGTGCTGATCTGTTCTTAACCTAGCAGTGACACTGAGTAAAACCTCCAGGAACACTGCTGTGTCTGAGACGTTTGCACCAAAACCACACATGCTACCGTGACAGGGTCACTGCTGTGCTGTGGTTTTTTAGTAAAGGGAATAATTCTATGTAGAACCACTCAAAGAACCATTTGCATGCTTAATGGATTCTTTGCGTCATTAAATGGTTCTTCAGGTTGATGGAGAATTTTTGATTGCGATATATATATTTAAATTGTTTTTAATGGTTCAATAAAGTACCTAAAAAGGATTCTTCTGTTGTTACAAGCTTTACACTGTAAAAATATTAGAACCCTTTTTAATACTATATAGAACCATTTTCTATACAGAACCAGTTTCTATAAAGAACTTTATACAGGACATTATGCATCAATCTGAATAACCACTTTATGATGCAAAGAACCCTTTGCATGATTAGAGTGTTCATAGCTCTATTTAGGACCATTTTCTTTATCAAGAACCCTAAAAGTACTCTTTTTAAGAGAGTGGACAACAGCAGCCCTGTGCTGACAAACTGACCAATGATGAATAAGGTAGAGTCTGTAAATCTGAAGTGGATATATGAGCTTTCACACATCAACATTGAGATGGCAGAAACTAGAGAATAATGTTTTATTATCTGCTTATCATTTTCAGTCCACTGTTTAGCTCTAATCAGTGAGGCTGTGCTGGGTGTAAATGTAATTCTTACATTAAGCTCACTATCTAGCTGTGTGAAATTTGGCTAAATAGTTCAAAACAACACAGGGATGTAACTAACTAACTAAATAGTTAGCTAATTAGAATGTAATAAAGCAAGCTAACTTACATCAGTTGATGTTTTCACTAGCTACATAGCTAACTCTACATCCAGTCCACTTAAACTTGATTGTGTCAGGAACTGAACAGGGGAGCAGTGGAGCTCCCATTAAACTGCAACTAATAAATGTGGGTCTTTATAAAATACACAATGAATCACCAAACTTTCTTTATTTTGAAAGATATTGGACTTTAAATCTCCCCTGGGAAAGTAAATATAATGGACATTTAAGGTAAAAAAAAATGGACCTTAAGGCCCATGCTGTACTCGCAGCAGTGCACATGCACTCCATATTATAGCCTGTTTTTTTGCTGATTCAGCAACGTGCTTCGTTCAGTTTGAACAAACACAATCTTACATGTGGTACACTGCCAATGGGGGATGCAGCCATGTAAATACTTCCATGGTGACACAGTCAAAAGCAAAAAGGATTATCACAGAAGAACTTTAGCAATGTTGACTGTTTATTTAAGGTGGAAGAAGACAGGAGGGCGCTCTAAACTTTTTGAATTTTTGTTGTATAACACTGGGTGCTTCAGGAGACATTTGGCTTCCTTGGCTTCTAAAATAATCAACACCTAGTTTATTCCACTGCTGCCCTCAACAGCAAAAGTTAGGAAAATTGAACTCTTCACAGAATGTTTTGCTGAATGCTGTGATGGAATAAAATGAAATGTCCGGTTTGCTGTCAACCACCTACCATCAACGTAAAGCGAAAAAAAAAGAATAAAACTTTCTAAAAGCTTCCATAATACACCACTAACAAATATTTTAAAATTATGCACATCTTGACATTTATACCAAAAAAGTGTAAAACTAAAATCTTTAATATTAACAGACAAATGCTTGTCTGTTTTCACTTTAGCTGAAGTTAATACCATAATCACACTATTTCCCCACATACAGTACATTGCCCTCCACAAATAAAATATAATAAAATAAAAATATTTTTTATGGCTACTCCTTGGGATCTTTCATTCAAAATATTAATAAAATATAATCTTTACTTGACATACAGTGATTGAAAAATCTTATTATGACATAATTTTTCTCAAATCTATGTTTTAAACTTTTAACACGGACCGTGTTAAATATTTAACCCTTAAAGTTGTGTAAAATACCAACACTGAGTAAATTGTGACTTCAACTCAGATTGGTGTGGACCTGTAGACACACTGAGAAAGCATTAAATTTAACACTCACAGTGTAGATTTCACACTAACAAATCTGCTGTGTACTTAAACAGCTGTAACACAAGAGTTTTATCAACACGCCGGGTGTAAAAACAGCTCCAAAGTCAACTCTCAACACTGAAATTTTCACTCTGAAAAATCAACACTTTTTAACACTAAAACATGTGTATAGATCACAAGTCTTTGTAAATTGCATTTTTATTTGAGATTTTCATGGACTTTCATATGCTTTTTCCTCTTTTACAGGTAATGTAGGACTAATCCTTTTGATTGTACTCGCCATGTGCTGTATCATCCTGGCATTCACTGTCATGCAGTGTTATGGTACAGTATTCATTGTTTACTGTGTTCTTTTACAAGATCGTGTAGATTATAGTAAATAAAAAGTGTCCTCTTAGTTCTTGATTAGGTCTTGGTCTCGTTCTCTTTACAGAATTACATTTCCTTTCAAAATACTGCTCAGTAGTGAGTGCCCAAGAAATATTAACATAATGTGTTCACATGATGTTCTTAAAGACAAGAATTACATGAACAAGATTTACGTTTCCTGAAGGATTTACAGAGTGTACACAGAAGGAACATATTAGTCCTGCAAGCTCTGTAAATATTACTTTTCAGTTTATTAACTGTAGCTCTTGAATTGGACTTCCACACTGTATCTCTTCCCACTGTGAAAGGCCAGATTCTAACATTCCATTCAGTGAATCCAGATTCAAGTTAAATACATAGCTAGCACGAATTTACACGTTATTTAGTAGAAACTTTTTATGATCTAACTTGAGTTGTTTTCCTTCCACACAGGAAAAATGAGTGAAATACCAGGTAAGTGAAGAACAGCGTTAACACTGAAAAAACTGAAATAGCTCATTAAGTTGTTAGAACGAGACAAAAATAAACACGCAAAAGAAAACCACTGCCACTGCAGACCTACACTGAAAACACAGCATTCACAACAGAAAATATCAAGAATTGATCTCATTAAACTAATTTGCAGTACCTGAATTCAGATTATAGGCATTATGCAGCTCAGTGACAATGACATGCATTTTCACTCACATCTAAATATCTTTCTCTCTGCCATGCTGGTCAGACAGCTGTAAAACAAAACCATCCAATCTGATTGGTCCTTGCTTGTATCTCATGGAATTCTAGGTAATAAGCTGCTGCTGAGTCTGCATGATTATGGTTCTCACCAAAGGCTGCAGCAAGGGCAAATAGAAGGTGGTCTGAGGATCTTTTGATTGATAAAATGACAAATGAGACACAGTTGGCGTTCAGTTGCAGACTACAGGCAAGATCTTTGCCTTGGCCTTTCCAAGGCAAGAAGGCAAAAAGTTAATAAAGATGTTTTGTGGCCCTCGGGATATATGTTTCGGATATTCTAGAAATGCCAGGAGATCTCACAATTTACCTCCAGCACCTCCTTTTTTCACATTTGCAATATTTTTGGAATAATTGCTTATGTTTCAGAAAATGTAACAAAAGCTTATGTTTCTGAAATATTAGGTTTTGAAGCAGGCTGGCTGCACTTTCCCTGTTACAAAGCTGTGCTGTAACTGTTAATCAGCTGTAGTTTTAGCATCCTAAGCTAGCTGCTGTCATTTGGATAAGTAGTGATAATGTGAATCCAAAAAATGAAAGAGTTTAGCCTACTTGGTAATTTCATCTTCTACTCTCTCCTCCATGTTTATACACTGTCATTAAAGGCCCAACTTAACATCCATCTGCACAGAAAAAACACTAAGCGATCTTATATCATAGACAGTCAAATGAGTGTCTACCACATTTCAACAACTTCTCCAAAGCATAAAAAGGGAGGTCCAAACGGGATGTATGGATCTCATTACACTTACCAGTAGATAAAGTGATTCTATATCTAGCTGAGAAGCTATTGATATACAGCTTTCTTGCTATAGAAAAGTTTTGAGATGTAGTTGACCCTCATCTGTCTGTCTATATAATAATTTGATAACAGTTACTCTCTGTGATATTTCATTGATAGGCAAAGAATATTAGTTATATTTTTCTTTATGAGACAGATTGTGTGCACAGTCCGTCCAGAGTTGGTCACATTTATTTATACTGGAAATGTATGGGGTCCGGCAGGTAAATTCCATTAAGCAAGTTGTAAATTTGCACATTTTCCCTTTTTGTGGAGCATTCAAATATCAGACAATTACAGTAAAATAATTACATCTTACATTAAAATAATGTTTATACACCTCACATTTAACAAACTAGATATATAAAAACAAGGCAGTGCTGTGTTCTACCTAGTTCTACTTGGGGTGTGTAAACTTTCAGGGGCCTTTGTTCCTGTGGTGATGGGAAATTTGTAGGGAAATCTTATTGTACAGGGGGTAAACTGGAGGATGTGAGTCAAAGAAGTGTGTGCTGCTGGTTTTTTCGAACCTGCAGTAGTGTGTATTAAGTTTATTAACCAAATGTTTGGGGGGCTTGCAGGCTTTTCCATAGTCATTGGGTAACTGGCTGACAGCAAACTGCTCAGCTTACTGGCTGTTCTTTGCCTGGTTATTCATAGTCCTTTCACAACTTCTGCATGTCTCATTTTGGACCGATACATCTGTTTGGGTTCATCATTATCATATTTAATTCCAGTCCTGGTGGAAATACAGATGATGTTCTTAGAAAAGCTGATGTCACAGCAGCAGTGGATGCATGTAGCACGTTAGCTGCATTTTCAAGTGCACTCTAATCAGTATTTTATAGACAGTTCTGTACCCTGTTCTTTGCCTCATTTGTTCACTTTTTTCCACAGTACTGACCACAGGTTTAGCAGATTTTAGCTTCCGCCTATAGTTTGGGAGATGAACTAGACCGTGATCACAGAGAAGCAGCAGCGGGAAGTGAAGAATGTGTATTTTCCAATACAGTATAGCAACAATCTAGTATCTTACTGCCTCTTATGGGGACTGTATTGTCTGCTGTATGTATTTGGGCAGTTTGTGAATGTTTAGTTTTGATGAAGTTGCCTAAAATAGTGATCTTAATAAAGGTAATGGTGTAACACTGCCTTTTGTAGTGCAGTATTTCTTCTGGTCTAACTCATGGGAAGCTGATGAATTTACTGAGGAGTTGGATTGGGTGTGTTACAGAAAACACTCTGGGTCCAGATCTGCGCTTCCTGATGTGTCTTACTGTACATGGTGGCTAGACAGTAATTGCTAAACTAAACTGTCTAAAAATCTGTCTGACACATGGACTCTGAAATATGTAGTCTAGTTTTATTTGATTTCTGTTTTTAACTGATTTCTGTTTTGACACTCTTATGATTGAAAAGAAAATAACATTTTCCAGTGAATCTCTTTTCCTGGTTTTATATTGCAGCACTGATCAAAAAACTATATCCACTTGGAGCAGCAGTCCTGTGTATTGTGAACTCTGTCACACTGGCAGTAGAACTTATCAGTCAAGCAGGCAAGTAACCACTAGATGAGTTTCTACAGTAAAGTGAAGGCTGAAATGACAGAACATATGAAATTTGCTCACACTGCACCAACATGATGTCAGTAGATTGATTGGTGGGAACGCAGATGTAGAAGCCTAAAGAGAGCTTCACAGCACAGGGCTTGAACTCTGCTTAAACATTAAACAGAACCATCCATTACAAACCACACAGCTCAAAACTCCTCTATTCTGAACTACTAGCCTATAAGATTCAGACATGATGACTGTTCTGATATTGAGTGTGTAAAATGTGTAGACTGTATGGTAAAACAGATGAGGCATTTAATTGCCACTGACAACAAATCTGCTTTTTAAAGAAATGAAATGTAATGTATTTGTTTTTGTAGGACTGTATTGACAATAAAAATAGACATATTTCTTCATGTTTGTAGCCTGACAGCAAACACAAATAGAAAAAGCTGTTCAGGAAAGCCTGGCTGTATTTAACACTCACTCACTCAGATCCTGTCAGAGAGTTTTAATGAATAATAGCTTCTCATATTATCATGATATTTTGTCACTGTTTTAGCAATGATGTCTGCAGTTACAGTGATCTTGAGTCAGCGTTTTCTTGTGTTCTTCTCTCTCATTAGGAGAAGGTGAACGCCCAGTGAAAGATCTGCGACTGATAATCATACCGTTTGAAATGGCCTCTGTCATCATATTTTGTTTTGTATGGTGTAAGTATAAAATACATACAGGACTATATTTGCTCTTACATAGCATGAAATCTAAAATGCCTTTCACATCCATTAAGCAAGCTCCATCTTGTACTGCAGGCACCAAACACAGAAGTCTTGTTTATATTTAGTATTAAAACCCATCCTGTATCAGAATATTTTCTATGTATGCGTTAAAATGCCTTTGGAATGTTTTTGGGTCTAGCTGTCCAGATTCTGAGGTAGTCCACCATACTGTATGGCTATTTTGAGGTGGTCAAGCATACTGTGAGGTGTTTTTGGGGGAACAGGGCAAAACACTTGTACTGGACCGGAGAGTGTCCTTCATCACCCCTCGAGCTGGGCTTTACCCCTGCTGGAGAGCACTCCAGGATTTGGTTGTAGACCATGAATCAGGAGTTCATATGAAATTAAATACATTTTTCAAGTAAATCAAAGCAAAAAAGTTACACTTTATTTCAACTTCACAAAAGTGACAGAAGTTAATATTTCCATTCAGGTATGATCTGTTCAATAACTACTGAATGGATCATGTTGTGATAAACTTTGTGATCATGTTTAATGTAGATTACAGTCAGTGAATAACTAGATAAATCATTCTAACTGGCTAAAAGATCTCAATTATCCTAAATGTGTGATGTGCTTTCTTGAAAGACATTTGGAAACTAAAAATGCAAATCTGGCCACAAAAATTAATTTGCTTCATTTTTAAAGTTAAAACCGAAAAGGGATCTTAAAGCAGATAGTTTAGATTGAAGGGGTTCAGTTGCTTTGTGTGATTAAAGATAGCTATAGCTCTATGAAGGGGAGCTGTATGGTGAATGAGCTGTGTGTGTTAATGTGTTTATTAGCACTAACAGAATGCTTAACTGTGCTGTTTGTGTCACTGTTGGCTTAGCTTGTGAGTTTGTCAGTGTTTGTTTTACCTTACAGATTATGGGGGATGTAGATAGTTCTGTAACCCCACTGCTGTTTCTCAGTTTAGTCCGTTCTTTTGCAAAACCAGGCATAAAGACCCATGTCAAGTGTCCATTAGCCAGCCAGTCTGCTAACCAACTCTGTGTCAAGATGGTTCAGAAAAATGTTCTTAACTTGTAATGGAAGCCAATGTAACACAATTAATTTGGGCTATTTGTATCGGTCCATTCATCATGAGATTTTAATATAACTTAAAGGTCAACCAGAATTTTTAAATAATAAAAAATGATGCCATTGCTGCAACACTCCACTTCATTTCACATGCCTGCTGCTGGTCTGATGCTTATGAGACCTCCTCTGCAGAGTCTCCACTCTCTTTTCTACTCCTGCAGTCTTTGGGTGGTGGGTTCTCTCCCCTTTCAATCCTCTGACAGGTGTTGGTCTATCAGGGCTCTTGCAATAGTGCGGTAGTCAAAAATGTGCATGGTTGGCAGTGTTTGACAGTGTTTATGACGTGACTCCTGTAGCTAATTTTTAACACTGCTGGTTGCTCATTGGTGAACCTAATGTGGTGTATGCAGAACTTACCAGTGGCTTCACTGCAATGATGGGACTACTAATACTCTCTAGCTTCACCCTGAACAAGACCCCGTTGTAGCTTTGTGGTTTTATTTCTAGGCCTCATATTGATGTTACAAAATAGGGGTATTGCAAGGAGCTTGGAATTGTATGCTACCTGCAATAGATTAATTAACCTAAAAAATCATCTGTAAACTTAAATCTTTGAACTTCAAACTAACAATCATGAGCAAACAAGAGTACCTGTACATGCATCATCCTTTGTATTGATATTACTGAGATTTGATAAGACCCACTACAGCATAAAGCTGCACTAAAGAGCTACCGTTAGAGCTTTAGTTCTTCTGAAGGAGCCATCTCCATCACTTAAAGTCCACTCATCTGACCTGAAAACTTGCAGTATAACTGTCCAGAGGCTAAAGGAGTTTCCTGGTTTCATTAATGCTAACATGGTTTTCACAATTCTTTTAGCTTTAAACTGGCTTATATTCATACTTTCTCAATTGTCAGACATTTGTTAGCACTTAAAATGTAAATTTGGTTATTTTAAAGGATTTATTTTTAGATACACTTCTTTTTGTGTTACAGCACAACTGCTACTGATTCCACAGAGTCTTCATAGCTCGCTTCTAGATGGCGTCTTTTTCAGGGACGTCTGTGTGTTTTAACATGGCAATGTCAGCTACATTCTGCATGTGTTACAACAGCATGGCTGCATTATCAGTTTTGCAACCAGCCTCACTTAGCAAGCTGCATCACATCATCACCGTTATGTCACTTTGACATGACATAAACATACACTGAGCTGCATTATTGGTTGTCATTGTCAAGTTGTCATTCCACCTTGGTAAAGGTCATGACACAACCTGTCAGCAAAAATCTGTGACTCAGATTTGACCAAAGCATTTATGAAAACAGATCTGTTATAACAAGCCTTCATAAATGATTATTATGTCATTTTGACAGTTGTAATGAACATGCTTATGTAGGTGTTATTCAGTTATATGAAAGCTTTACTGAAAGTGTTTTAATACTCACATTTTTGGCCATATTACACCTCATAGGTTGCTCATGTTCAACCAATCAGAGGACAGTGCTGTAGGCAGAAGAATATGGGCATCACTTTTAACCAGCGCAGAGGTACTGGAACACTGGACTCTTTAGCTGTCTGATGGATCTCACTGACCCCTTGATGTAACTGAAGTTGTTGATTCTTATGTCAGGTTTGTTGGTGTTCTATTTGGGCACTGTCGGTTTGATCTGTGGGTCAAAAGCTCATTGCTGTTTGAGTTTGGTGTTACTAAAATTTAGCCTTCCAACTTAATTGCATCAAATGCCATGCATCAAATGTCATGCATCAAAAACTACCAAACAATTTGTGTAAACATTATGGATTTTTACATATTTGCTCATTTTGACTATTTATGACACAAAAACTCTTGGGCTCAATATTTTATATTTTTCCACTTAATGATATTTATGTCATTTTCTGAGCCAAAACAGTCATTTTAGTTTTTTACTGAACAATCTTCCTTCTGTTTGTGCCTTTGAATGAATGTTTTTGTTCATTTTCCTTAAAGTCTGATATATGCAAATGATATTTGTTCTCATCTCTCTTGTCCACTTTTTCATTGTTATTTATTTGGTTTTCCCTGAAAGGGCCCCTTTAGTATTTAAAGGTAAGGTACCCACATATAATATATTACTGGCTAATCAGTAATGTACAACTTGTAACTCACTTCTTTATCATAGACAATTCCGATTTCAGTAGAATGGTCACTGGATGTCAGGGCAAGTGTCCAGCATTCAGGATGAATGTCTTTGTACTTTCCTTTTATGTTGGGGTTTGAAATAATATTGAAAAGAGAAAAATCAAGGTATTAGATTCAGTGTATAACTGAATCTAATAAAAAAATTAAAAAAAAATTTTTGAACAAACTTTTGTGTTTTGTCTACATAAGACTAACTGTGTTCATGCTACTGAAGTGCTCATCAGAATGATTTGGTCTGTTGTTAAAGATGAGCTAAAAGGCTTTGGAGAAAATGTCTGTTATTTCTCAGCCTAGTAAAATATCAGTGATGATATCAATATCCTTATAGAGTGTATAAACATTTAAGCAACATTGAGTGTGTTTACATGCACTCAATAATCCGATCATAATTGGATTTCTGCAGTTATCTGATTATTCAAATTGTCATGTAAACACCATACTCTGATCTAGAAATCTGATGAAGAGGCTGGATTTTAGCTCAGTTATCAGATTTCTCAGTGTATGAAACTCTTACTCTGATTTCTTTTGGATTTCTCAGTCTGCACATGTGCGAAAATAGACAGCAATTACGTGTTAATCGGATTACTGACAAAATCTGATTTTCTGCAGTTATCAGATTCTTAAGTGCATGTAAATGCACTCATTGGTGTGATACTGTAGTGGCATTCATATGTGCTCATCTCCTAATTACGATATTTCTTACAGGTCTTAAGGCAGCGACTGACATATTTCTCATTCATGTTCTACTACTATGCATGTCTGAGCCTTTAGAAGCTCCTCCATAATTTCCAGTTTCACTGCAGTGTACTTATGAGGTAACACATAGGCCAAAAAGCATTAATGATCCATTAAGATGATCAAACAGTAAACAAAAAAAGGAGGCAAAGGTTACTGATCACACCTAAAGTAATGACTAATTCAGGCCATTACCTTTTGTGTGAAGATAATAAATTAATTAAAGAAAATAAAAATTATTAGGCAATAATTAAGCAGTTTTGAACTATCGGAGCTTGATAGACCTGCCCCTGTACACAGTGACGAGGATGTTTAAGAGGAGCAAAACAAAGAAGTAAATGCAGGTGTGGAAATGATGGCATTCTGAAAAATGTTTTTCATTGAATGATTTTATCACCTCAAAGAAAATGACAGCTCTCTCATTTTTCAGTCTTTTTTCCTCATCTTTATCAAGGGTGCTAATAATTTGGAAGGACACAGTGTCTGTATTTCCTGGTACTAAGTAGCACCTGTATATAAAGACAGATTTAACATTTCTCTCATCTCGTTTCACAGGATCATAACTACATCACCCATAAACAAGACCGTTTGTATTATGTATATATACAGGTACATGGACTGCTCTTCCACATTAATTCAAACTACAGTCCTACAGTAAAACTATTTTAAAAAACAATGAAGTATTTAGACCTTAAATATATACAAGGATTATGTTATGTTCTATTTAAACTCAATGAATTAGTTAGATTTAGGTTTTAGTTTTTCAATATAAAAAAAACTATTTAAAAAAATGCTGTGGCACTTTTTCATAGTTTACTGAAGCAGAGTTTTAGTCTATGGGCAGAGCCTTATTTTAGCCATGTCCCTGCATTTTAGAGCACAAAGTTAGACTGCATCCCTGTCCCTCATGACCACATGGTGAGAAGTCAGATCCTATTGTTTTGAAGTAAATGTGTCCCAAATCTTAATCAGTTTGAGCATTAATTGTCACTAGGGAAACACATATTTTCTGCAATGAAGTAAACTTTTTGTTTATTAATGAAAACGAAAATACTGAAAATAAGGACATGAAAAATTAGTTCAAAATTAGCTAAAATTGTCACTGCCGAAACATTTGGTAAAGTTTTGTTAGTGTTCAAATTTTTTGATAGTGACAAAATGTAATACTCAGTAATTGATTTCAATAAATAAACACAATTAAAGTACAGGGTCACTGAAAGTGAAAGGGTAAAAAAAATATCCAAGTCAGTTAAAAGTCCAAAATCTGTTTTCAACTTGGACTTTGAAACAGTTTGGTACAAAGATCCATATAAAGTTTTTACTGCTTTCACAATTATTCTGGGCTGTGAATAAACTATGATGATTAAAACTGGTGAAACCTGCATCAGAACAAACCTACAAATGAAGGAGTCTTTGGCCAAACTCAGTCAATCATCCTCACATTCTTCACAGACTTAGGCCATGTAGCATTTTATTCTAAACAGTGGTTTACTTATGATTGAAAGCACAAATGTTACTAATATGTAATTATACTGAAGCTGATGGAGGGTTGAGTTATGACAGTCATACCAAATCTAAGCATAAATTCCACACCTTGTACTGGCCTTTTCTAGGGAGTGATGAGGTGGAGAGGGTGTTGGAGACATGGGAATCCTCCATCTGCAAGGATAAAGGAGGAAGCACTCTGGAATTGTGTACTGACCCAGGGCATCCCATGTAGGCATCAATGAAAAGGCCCTGATGTTCATAAATAGCCTGCAAGATATATAGCCTGGAAGAACAGTTTCCTTTTCCTGTAGCACTGACCATCAGGGTCGTTTGATGGCTTTATGTGGACATGGCAGCTGGAACAATCGACCAGCTGCTTTCTGGAAGGCCCTGTGTCTTGCCAGCCCTGCAAACTCACAGGATATTTCCTCCAAGTCTTCTGGGGTCTTGGGGTGGTGAAGAACTTTCAAGATTGAAGGTCTTGAAGAACTTTCAAGAGTGACTGCTGTTACATACACGTCACAGTATGCAAATCATTCAACCAATGTTACCGCCCCCTGATGACAACCTGCTCATGCTGCACTCATAAATTTGAAAGCATAGGAGCCCAGAGGGGTTAACCAGACTCACACAACGATATGCCAGCTGTCTGTACCCACTGTACATAACCTAATTAATCTCAGCTTAGTTTGTAATAAAGATGCTGGACTGATTAAGTGAGGATTCTTGTGAGTCTCCATAAAGCTGCTGGTGTTGTATCCGATTCGTGTTTCCCTTCACAACTCAAAATCTTGGGTGCAACTCACTGAACAGAAATCAATGGCAAGCATCACTGGAACTATGGAAAGCTAAACAGTTCAGGAAAGGTCAGCATTAAATGGCCATTGTTACCGACTGTGTCAGCCTTTCGTCTGTACAGCCTTTCTCAAACGTTTTTCCCACTTTCTGTAGTTCGTGTTGCTTGCCATTGATTTCAGTTCAGAATGCAGCAACCAAGCGTACAGTTTATGAAGGGGAACCTGAATTTGTGTAGGAAATTAATTAGATGTAACGCCAGTAAGTGCCATGAATAGCTTGCAGAATGTAAGGATTTAGGGCCACTGCGACAAACCCTGGCTGACTGGCGATGCGGTCTGTGACCTTGATGCCAAACTGAATGAAACTTAGAGTTCACTTTCAGAATTCAGTACATTTAAGAAATCAGGACTCAGGTTATATCGAATATAGACCTGCTGAACAGATATTAGAAGCTAGTTGCCATGGTTTTAGGGAATGTTCTACTGTTGGGAAGCCTCTGCCTCTCGCTGATAATCATTTTCTGGCACTAAGTTAACTTTTCGTTGTCTTGAGTCAGTGGCTCATACTGTTAAGGCTCAAGACACCTTGCATGATCAGAAACGTGTAACGGATTCGACACTGGTAGTGAGGTTCCGCATACAATTCTTGGGCCTTTACTGTTCAACCTATATATGCTTCCATTACCGCATATCATTAACAAACATGGTATTAGTTATCATCAATATGCAGATGACACTCAACTTTACATTTCTTTAGAACCTAAAGCCCTAAAATCAATTAGCTCACTGTTTGAGTGCATAGGTGATATACAGACATGGATGTCAGACAATTTTCTGCAATTAAATAAAGAGAAGACAGAGGTTCTTGTTATTGGCAGTGATTCACAAAAGAATGATGTTCAGACTTATTTAAATCAAATGAATCTGAAGGCCAAACAATGTGTTAAGAACTTGGGCGTCACTTTTGATAATGAGCTCAGCTTTAAATCACACATCATGACTACATGCAAGACAGCTTATTTTCACCTTAGAAACATCGCTAAGGTCCGAGATATGCTCTCTCCTGCTGATAGTGAAAAACTTGTCCATGCATTTATCACATTAAGGATAGATTATTGCAACGCTGTTTTATCTGCTCTCCCAAAGAGCTCTATTTCTCACCTACAGCGAGTTCAGAATGCTGCTGCAAGGGTCTTGACCCGCAGAAGAAAGAGAGATCATATTACACCTGCACTCCACTCACTGCACTGGTTACCTGTCAGTTTTAGAATAGATTTTAAGGTTCTGGTGATGGTTTTTAAATGTCTTCATGGTCTTGCTCCTCTTTACCTCACTGAAATGATGGTGAGTTATGTTCCTGTCAGGTCTCTCAGGTCTTCAAACAGTAATCTACTGGTGATTCCTAAAACCCGGTTAAAGATTGGCGAGGGTGCTTTTAGCCACTATGGCCCAAAGCTTTGGAACTCTCTTCCTGAGGAGCTAAGAGGCATTACATCCCTGTACAGCTTCAAGAGTAATCTTAAAACCTTCCTGTTTAGATCTGCTTTTAGTTAAGAAACGTTTGTCTGTTCTATCTTTTTCATTTTATCTTTTTCAGTTTATTTCATTATTTTATTTTGTTTCCTTCTATCTTTATTTCTTTTAATGTGTTTTGCTTATCTTTGTTTTCTTTTTATTTATTCTGTAAAGCACTTTGAGTTGCATGTATGTATGAAAGGTGCTATACAAATAAAGATTATTATTATTATTATTATTATTATTAGATATTAGACTCTGAAATGTAGTGGAGTGAAAGGAAAAAGTCGCCCAAAATGGAAAAACATAAGTAAAGTACAGATACATGAAAAATCTACTTAAGTACAGTAACGAATTACATTTACTTAGTTACTGTCCACCACTGCTACTCGTGCAACACCAATGTGGAGGAAACGACAGCCTAAAAACTTAGTGCTAGCTTGGCTACTTAGCTGATAGCCCATTGGTTATTTAAAACAACATGCCGAGGCTTCAAAATTAGCATGTTAATCCCTCAATGTACTGAAAAAACACACAAGAGTTAGTAAAATTCTTAGCTGGCTATAACTGAAAAAATAATTGTGGAAAAATAATTACAATGTTGGAATTCTTATTGAACATTTTTTTTCTTTTTTTCATAATAATAAAAAAGAAAACAACTGATTATGAATCGCTTGCTAAAAGTTCGCCTGCATTGATTAAATGTCGGCTAAAAGAGAAGCAAAATGTAAACACAGAGTTTTCTGCGAAGATATTAAGGTACCACTGTTAGGGGAGCAAAAGTAGCCCATTTCACTATGGACTAACAGGTTTATTTCCACCACTCACGAACTTTCTTTGTGAAAAATTATGTGCCATTGTCTCCCTTTCTGCTCTCTCTTGTTCCTTTTTTTCTTCTCATTTTTGGAAGCTGAGGCATGAAGCTCCACTAGCGCTCTTCATTTACAATTCACTGGGAGCAAGGACTGTTCGCGCCTGGTTTGAACTAAACAATGTAAATAGAGGGGAGGGGAAGGGCAATATAGAGATTCTTTGGATAGAATAGTAAAAGAACCTGTTAGTTTTATAAGTGTACTATAAAGTTTCTATTAATGATAGGCTAATAATTGAATACTGAAAATATCTAAAAATTACCTACTGTTCTAATCATTTTTTGGGACCTCAGTCAGTCACAGGTCCTCCCTTCACTGCTCCCTCAGAAGCTCCACCCCTAATGGATGCCCAATGCCCCCCCTTCCTCCAATAATAGCTGCAATGGACTCCTTGCACTCATGGCTGTGACGCATTTCTGTTTTCAAATAGTGCGGCTCCAACGTTTCCGGTTGTATTGTTACAAACAGCGGCATATGCTAAACTAGCTAGCGTAATATCAAAATGAGTGTTCGGAGCAAAGTTTTTAAGTCGGAACATTTCCAAAAACAATGTAAGAAATATTCAGAGCACTGTTGTGTTCCTCTTTGTTCGGCATCTGCGAAGTTTAATAGCAGTTTAAGTTTTCATAGCTTTCCAGCGTGTAGTGACCTCAGGAGCCAGTGGCTAATAAACATACGTCGGGACCAATTTACTATCTCGCCTCATACAAAAGTCTGTAGCAGACATTTCATACCAGACCACTTGATTGAACCAAAAACCCCAGAAGGTCGGAGAAGACTGACAAAGGATGCAGTACCACTTCTTTTTGAATGGAACAGATACAGCATTCAGGCTCCATGGCTAAGTGTGTGGGAGAGGGGAGAAAGACCGGCTGACCCTACCTCCCTGGAAGATCCATCAACTGATCTTACAGTGGATTATGATTATTGTTCTGCTCCTTAGCCATCATCGCTAGACACGTCCTGCACTGAAAATGAAGATCTGTCCCGTGAAGTGGAGGAGCTGAGATATCAGCTTCATGAGTTGCGTGTCCAGCTAACCTTTGGGTTGGAACGTTTCTCCGGCTCCGACGAGGACATTTGATTTTACACCAGGTAACGTGCAGTAAAGCTTTAGATGCAATTCACTGCCACTTTGACAACCAGTCTGCTGTTAAAATTAGAAAAATATATCATAGTATAAAAGTATATTATATACATATAATAATAATAATAATAATAATAACAACAATAATCATCATCATCATCATCATTTTGCCAACAGATTCCCAAGCTATGACCACTTAATGGCATTTTGGTGGCTGATTGAGCCATCCATCCACAAAATGGTTCGGGTCTCAAGAGCAAAGGCTGCAGCTAAGAAGAATGAAGATGTGTCTCATTCATGAATGTCAGGGGTATGACAACGTTTTTTTTCACCCAAAAAACAACAGTAAGGGATGACTCCTGCTATACATGTTATGGTAATATGTGGAACAAATGACCAGATGTTATAAATGCTGTGTTATTTACAATGTGGTAAACAACCTTACCTCATAGTTGTGGTGTCCAACACCTGAGGGCAGTTCAGTCTCAGATAACTTGACCCTTAGGAATGTCATAGAATGCTCTAGAGAGCTTGATTGTTCATAATTGTTCATAATTGTAATTCTTTAACATTTTACATCATTTCCTTCACAGAGGCAGGTGCTGCAGCCAGTTGATGAATTTTTCCTTTTCCTTGTGTCATGGATGAGTTTGAACTTTTCAAACTGAATGCTGGCAAACCTGAGTTGTTTTTAATTGGCTCAAAGTCACTAATATCTAGCTCATCTGTCCTTGGCATCAATATCGATGGGATTCTAATGACACCTTCTCCCCACGTCTGCAACCTCTGAGTTACTTTTGACCCTACACTCTCTTCTGACTTCTACATCAATTCCATTGTTAAGACAGCAATTTTCCATCTTTGCAAAAGTTCTCACCTCCGACCGTTTCTCAGTCAAGCCAATGTAGAAACACTTTTGTAAACATGTGCATGCATTAGTGACATTCCGGCTAGACTACCGCAGTGTTCTCTTTTCTGCCCTCCTTGTCAAAACCCTCACTAGGTTACAGTATGTTCAAAATGCCGCTGCTAGGATTGTCACCTATTTAAAATAGAATGACCACATCACCCCTGTCCTTCATAGTCTTCACTGGTTGCCCACTACATTTCATATTCAGTACAAAGTTCTCTTTATAACATGTAAAGCTCTGGCTCCTCAATACTTGGCAAAGCTTCTTCATCTATATGTCCCATCTCGTACTTTAAGATCACAAAATCTAGGCCTTCTTCATGTTCCAAGATTTAAATTGCTTTCTATGGGTGGTTGATCATTTAATGTAGTAGCTCCCAAGTTATGGAATACTCTCCTATAGTCTATTCGGGATGCAACCTCTCTGTCTTCATTTAAATTTCTTTTAAAGATGTACTTGTTTTCACTGTGTTATCATTGTTCCATTTATACTTGAATGTTTACTTGTATTGTCCTTTTGTTTATTGTGTTGATGTTCTTTGATTGTATCCTTGAGCATGGGAAAGGCTCTATATAAATAAAAGTGGTGATGTTGATGGTATTAAGCTGAGTCTGTACTGGATCAGCCTGAGTGCAGGTTCGTTTGTAGATTACTTCAAGCTAAAAGGAGAGATCTATCGTGTTTCAGTGAGCATCAGATGAAGAACAGAGAACTGCAGGGAACCCTGATGTTGTTCTGACTCCTTTTCATTTACCCTCAGTTTGAACATGTAAATGTTTACTGCTAAAACCTGCTTAAGGAGGCTGCCAGTCAAATGATGCCAATTTAGTGCACAATAGCTTTATCTCACATGTAGCCATAATTATATTTCAACTCTTTAATGACCTCATAATTTGGAGGATCCAGTGGTATTAGATAGAAGAAAGTTACAGCACAAAATGTATTGGGTTCTGGACATTTTTATTCAATCCAGGGAGTGATAGAGATGTTTTTTGAAAACCCTATTCATTCTGGCCATATAGAAATGATGTTTAGACCCAGAGTTCCTAATATGGGCATAACAGCATGGCGCAAACTACAAAATGACGACACGACCATAGTGGTCTATGAGGACTTTAGCACAATAGCGTTGTTCTACTGCACATGTGTTCCACTGGGCTGAAACTGTTGGAGCAAAACTGTGGGTGCAAATCTGCAGCTCACACCCTTCTTTCTCCATTGTCAAGGCGAACGACATAGGGCAGGCAAAATGGTTGTTTGAATTTCGTGACCACTCACAAACGTTGTACAAATACCACGATGCAAGGTTAGAACGAACAAACAACACAACAAGTAATGTAAGGTAAGGTTAGCTAGCACTACAATGACTAAAGCTATGAAAATGTTCGTAAGGGAAAGCAGCCCCCATGTAGCCCACTCCCCTGCTGTGAAGCGATTAACGCCTATTGTCTTGGTAATTAGAAGGAATGCGTTGGAAGCACCATGTGTTTGAAGTTACAACCCGAGTGTATATGTTACCGATCCTACAGTGCAACGGAAAATTTGTAGAATCGTGTTTCAAAGGTTATAATTCAAGGGCGCGTAGTAGCGACGGACAGAGCAGTGGCGATTTCTCTAAGACTGCAAAGGAAGCTCAGCTTCCCCTAAAATGTCAAACATTAAATGGTCAAATATGTAAAGCTGTGTTAACATTTCACTGACTACAAATGCGTCAAAACGCGTTTTGATTGACAGCTATTTTGACCTATTTATGTTGAAAGACCTATTTCTTGGGGTTTGCTTGGTGAAATTACTCGTGCATTTCCACTGTTCATTGTGTAAATAAAACACGCTCACAGTATTTCCCTGTTTCAGTTTAACACAATTTCAACATTTCCTTGGTGGAGTTTAATTTCGTTTCGTTCAGTCAGTCATTCACACTGCTGGCTAGGTCAGAGTGAACTAGCCAGCCAGAAGGTTCACACGATGGCAGACAATGCTGATACTGTCCACCTGATTTTGGCAAACTTAGTAGTTAGTTCTGGATAACTGTGTCCAAAAACGGTATTTATAATGATGGTCCTGCTAATTGCTGGCAAGAAGGAGGGGTGATGTCCGGAGGATCCTGAAATCTCAGTCACGCTGGTGTTAGGCTATGGATTAGCAAACTGCTGATACAAAGCTAACCAGTTCACAAACATTAGCAAATGAGAGAAAACACCACTGACCTGTTTCTGTGAAACAGCGAAAATAAGCTAATGTTGCACACCAGTTAAGCACAGAGAGGGCAACCTCCTTACATCTTTTCACACCATTTAACGGTCTCCGTGAAGCTGAAGCCAGCTTACGCTACTTATTTCTCTACTAGTTTGAATTTTTGAAATTCTGCCGTTACGTTCACGTGCAGCAAAACGTAGTGAGGACCAGCGTTTCACAGGGCGGGGCGCATGCGCGGCAGAGGAGAAACCAGAGGAGCTTGTATTTCAAGAGAAAATGGTGTGACACCTCGTTCCCCGCTACTTACTCCGTTACGCCGTTACTCCGTTAAATCTTTATATAGGAAACAGTTGTTCGCTGCGGTATGAATGTTTAAACTGTTGTGTGTCGGACCTTTAGCTGCCAGCTGGTTTACCTCAGAAAATCGTCAACGAGTGAGAGAGAGAGACGAGAGAAAGAGCTACTGGCCGAGGCTGTGGAACTGAGGAAATAACACCATTTAAATCGAGTAGGCTAAACTAACTCTCTCTCCGTGTCTCCTGAAAGGCAAAACATACTTGCTCTTCTACACAGAACACCCCACCTCCTGCCACAACAAGCTCGGATCGAAAAGAACCGAATCAGAGCACGAAATGTCCCCCACATTTAACTGACGTCGCAGCCCAGAGCAGTAATAACGCCGTTAACACGACAGAAGCACAGCAACAGAAGAGCAAGGAAAAGGAAACCGCTGACACTCCCAAAGCCGTACTTTAGTGCAGTTTCAGTATTGCGGAGAGCCGGCTGTATAACCGAAGCGTTTAAACTGCAGAGCAGACCTGTTGTGTGATTGGCTGGAGTCGCCAAGTGGAGTCGCCACCTTCCGGCCCCTCCCACCGCTGGAGTCTCAGTATTGAGAGTGAAAATGTTCAGTGCAGTGCTGTATTTCTTTCAGATGTAGAGATGGGCTTAAATATTTGTCTTTTTCTGTCAGGAGTTCTGTTCATCTGTGACGGTAAGCAGTGATTTGAACACGGTTCGTTTATATTTATTGTAGAGCTAAAAAACAAACTAAAAAAAAATTCTAAATAAAATAAGGAGGCACACGATGCGTCACCGCCTCCAGATAAACATGACCTTAAATGCTCTCTCTGTGACAAAGTAATACAATAAATGGTGTTGGAGTCGAGTATTTGAAGAGAAACTCGTTTTCAGCCGTTATTACCTTTAAGTCAAAAGCAGGCAATCGCGTGCCACATTCAGTAGGCCTACATTTTGACTTAGTAATAGGCCTGTATATTAAGGATAGAGGATATTAGGGCATGGTTTAATCCTGTTTGTTTGTTTGTTGTCCATTTGAAGAACACATAAACGAAGATTGAGAAGTGACTGATGCAGGTTTTGCATTAAAATGCAAAGGATGTGTTTTATAAATATAATGAGTATGTTTTAGGTCCGTTTCAAGAAAATGAAAGTAACGCAGGAGAAGTGGTTAAAAGAGACATTGAATTACAAGGCAAATGACGTGTTTTATACATGTCTTTTTGTCTCTTGGATGAAAACCACGATGAGGAAGGAGCAACTTTTTTTTAAATTGCATTTTTTAATTTAAATATTCAAAGGATGTGTTTTGGTTTTTGCAGAGAAAACACCTTGTAGGCATACCAGGGTAAAATGGACAGTGCCCAAATGGTCAACCTTATGTCATATTATGACTTACAGTCTTATAAAAAAATAGCTTTTTCAGGACACACTTTCTACCACTGTGGTTGTACATATTCTGTGCATTTAGTTAGAGCAGGGGTAGAGCTCCTCGTCAGCTGGGTCAGGTGTGTAGACACAGTAATGTTTCTTGTATTAGCTCCACCCTGTCTTCAGTCCATATTTTTCTGCTTAAAAAGGTTATGAAAGTTATAAAAAGGTTCAAATATGCACCTTTTTCTCTAGGAGAGTGAATATAGTAACTGTAAAACTCATTAAAAGATTTAATGTGCATAGGTGTTTTTTAAGAACCTTGTTGTATTTTTGAGGGTGTGGACTGCTCAAGCTTTTCCTTTAGTTAGGTCTTTTTTTGATTGGTGTGAATACTCCACCCATATTTGATAATATGGGTCTTGGTTCACTTCCAAGTGAACTTTTGTTCAGCTCTTTGGATTTTTGCATTTTGTTGCACCGAAAGAGGGCAGCATTTTTTCCCTCTTCATCCAGCATAGCTTCAGCACAGTACTGTTTGTGACAGGAGGCTAAAATCCATTTGCAATGGATCTGGATTTTATGGTGTGATAGTCTAATGAAAGTTATAATAAAAATACATTGTTTGCACTCATGGATACAAATGTGAAAGTAACTGAGCATTTGCATCCCTGCTAAATTTCTGCCCAATCAAAGAACACCTATGAATTTAATTAGATTAACTTTAGCCACATCAATGTGAAACACAATGATTCAGGTGAAACACCTAAACTCTGGTGTGGAATTCAGCAAATAAACAAGGTGTGAAAAACAACCTTATATTTTTTGTACCCTAAGAGAATAAAATTTGTCTAGACAGTACTCTGTCCAACTCTTCTTTCAGGGCTCCATGTGCTCGGTCCTTCTGATCCTCTGATTGTGGAGCTGGGGGGCTCAGTGATGCTGCCCTGTTATGTTGAAGCCCCCTTACCACTGGAAGAGCTGGAAGTGGAGTGGAAGGGAGCAGACTCTGGAACTTTAGTGCATTTATTCCAAGACGGAGAAAGTCGACCAGAGGCTCAGAACCAGGCCTACAGTGGAAGAGCCAGTTTCTTTACTGAGGAGGTCGAACGTGGAAACTTCTCTCTCCTCCTCACAAATCTGACCACTAAAGATGCAGGAATTTACAACTGTTCTGTTTACAGTCAACAGGAAACTGGTCAAACATCAGTTGAAATAAAGGAGATTGGTGAGTGAAACTGATTTTAATAATGTTCTGTAGAAAATAATTTTGAATGTAAAAGCCTGAACAGGATGTCTTATTTTATAAAGAACAATATATGAGAAAGTTCAATACAATTCATGCACCGATCATGATTCTTTTATGGAAATGAATTTTTTTACCAGATTTTTTTTTTGTTTGATTTCATTAGCCTTAAACTCCCCCTCTTTCAGTTAAATATGAAAATTTTACAAATTTACAGCATAAGTTACATAATGAACCTAACTGCCTCTTTAAATTAGTAAATGAAAAATCAGTTCCATAACATCACACAATCAAACAAAGTGGTACATTGAAGCTGGTTATTTAACACAATCTATTCATGCTATGTCATTTTGGAAGCAGCCGCATTAAAATACAGCACTCATACCTTCCACACATTTCATAAATTTGTAACATAGTTAATTTTCATTTGAGATACAATGAGGTGCCAGTCTATAATTACACCTGTCTAGTTTGTACACGTATCTACAATTTTATCAGGAACACCTACCATATAGGTGCTATTATATACGTTTACAATTACTGACTTTCGCTGATTTCTTTCTGCATAGTTTATCAGCTGATCTATATCACATACATCTTTGGTCTTTTTGACAAGGCTGCTTATGGTCTTTCTCACAGGACTGCTGTTGACCCAATATTTTTTGAGTGGTGGGCAGTTCTCAGCCCAGCAGTGACCCTGACAGGGTAGTGGCATAATATTATGTGGGTTGATGGTATGAGTGTACCTGGCTCAGCGGTGTTACTGGTATAGAGGATAGCTAACACAAAGTAAGCTTGCAGAGTGTGTACAAAGTCCAGCTACATGCTGATGTGCTTGTGCTAGTGCCATACACTACCATCAGTGTCACTGCTGTGCTGAGACTGATTCACTACCCAAATACAACCCTGTTTCCAAAAAAGTTGGGATGCTGTGCAAAATGCAAATAAAAACAGATTGCAATGATGAGCAAAATATTAAAAGCCTACTTTTTAATTGAAAATAAAGACAACACATCAAATGCTGAAACTGAGAAATGTTATTGTTTTTTTGAAAAATATATGCCCATTTTCCATTTAAAACCAGCAATATGTTTTTAAAAAATTGGGATCGAAGCAACAAACACTGGTAAAGTTGTGTAATGCTAAAAAGCACCTGGTGGTAAATTGGCAAAAGATCTGTAACATAATTGGGTAAAAAAGAAACCACCATCTTCCCTGGGCCTGAGCTCATTTAAGATGGACTGAGGCAAAGTGTCCTGTGGTCTGATGAACCAAAATTTGAAATTCTTTTTGGAAATCATGTCCTCTGTGCTAAAGACATTCCAGCTTGTTATCAGTGCACAGTTCAAAAGCCAGCATCCAAGATATTATGTGGGTACATTAGTACACATGGCGTGGATGACTTGCACATCTTTAAAGACACCATTAATGCTAAACAACATGAACAGGTTTTGGAGCAACATAAGCTGCCATCCAGACAATGTCTTTTTCAGGGAAGGCCTCGCTTTTTTCAGCAAGACAATGCCAAACCACATTCTGCATGTATTAAAACAGCATGGCTCTGTAGTGAAAGGGCTAAACTGGCCTGCCTGCAGTCCAGATCTGTCACCCACTGATAAAATTTAGTACATTATAAAATGAAAAATGTAACAAAGGACTAACTGTTGAGCAGCTGAAATCGTCTTTCAAGCAAGAATGGAAAAATAATTCACTTTCAGAGCTAAAGAACCTGGTCTACACAGTTCCCATACACTCACAGTGTGTTGTAGCACCATGGAAAACATACCTTTATCCCAACTTCTTTTAAATGTGTGGCATCAAATTCAAAATGACCATATATTTTTCCAAAAAACAACAACATTTCTCAGTTTCAATAGTGGATATATTGTTTTTGTACTATTTTCAACTAAATATAGGGTTTACATTATTTGCATAACATTGCATTCTAGTTTTATTTGCGTTCTGCACAGCATTACAACTTTTTAAAAAATGGGGTTGCAATTTCTGATCATTGGTTTCTTTCATTGATTGATGAGGCAATGAAAGGCAGATAAATTGTGCATCAATAGATTAATTGTTCATCAGTCCAAAATGTAAAAATGTTGCAATCCCCTTATCTGGTACATGGTATGATTATCTAATGAACTAGTACACGCTGCATACCTTAATTTGTATATTCTGAAGTGAGGATTCTATACTGTACTGTTTTAAATGATTACTCTTTCAGAGTATTTGATTGTGACTGGAGGTCATGTCGTATCTGCGTATGTGGGTGAGGACATCACTATGAATTGTTCTGTGGACTCCCATATCCCACCTGAAAAGCTTGATGAGGTCTCATGGAAGAAAGTGGATCAGCAGATACAAGTGTTGATCTTCCTAAATGGTGAGGTCCAGCCTGAATCAACCCATGAGAGATACGCAGACAGAGTCGAGCTCTTCAGCCGTGAAGAAATCCAGAAAGGAAATTTCTCATTTAGACTGAAGGATCTCCGAACTGAGGACAAAGGCCAGTATATATGTGAAGCATTCTTTGGGGAGTTTGCTGATAACACAACTGTGGAAGTACAGCAGCTGGGTAAGTCAACATTTTTGTACTTATACTTTGGACAATACAATATGACTACCCTGAACACATATACAAAGTATAAGTCACTAACTGCCTTGAAACGTGTGACATAAAAATAAAAGTGTTTGAGTTTTCTTCAGACTATGTAGAATTTTAATTTTCTGATTTTTTAATTTAGAAGGTGTTGTGGGAAAGGCCTTTTTAAAAAGTAGGTGTCATGTAGCAGTATGTAGCAGTGGTGGCATTACTGCACAAAACAATTAGAAATTTGTTGAATTCATGCTAGAGGAATCAATACTGTTCTGAAAGCCAAAGGAGACAACACACTGCTGAATAGGAGTACCTAATACACTGATAATCAAATGAGAGTACGATTGTTCTGCATAAAATGTTTATTCAGGCTGTTATTAATGTGATTGTCATATGAAAACAGTTCACTTTGTCATTAGAAAAATCATCATCAACCTGCAGCTAAGAATTGAAAAGGAAACCAGAATGAAATAAGAATATACCCTTGTTTTCAGAAGCTATAAATGAATCTGTATTTCTGCCACACAGGTTTTTCCAGTATGCACACAGGGATATTGCTTCTTTGCATTATAGCATTTGTAGTTCCAGTTGTGTTAGGCTACCCAGCATATGTTTCTTTAAAAAGAAATGGTAAGTTCTTTATTTATTTGCTTTTGACTTCTAAAATATGGTAATGGAAGATTCTGTTACAGGGACTGTCTACTTATTTTTATGATTTTTGTCTACCTAGTGTCTATATTTTAAACTGACAGGTAAAGAATGATGGTCTTTTCTGTTGAAAGATTTTTAATTACTTTTTTCTGTCATTTTCTTCAGTTTGATTTGAGTTACTGGGACTAAATTTGGCACAGGTGATGTCAGATCTGCCAAAGCACCAGACTGAGTTAGCAATGTGTAAACGTCAGCTACCCACATTCCTCTCTCTAACATAAAGTGACTGATCTTCTGCTGCTCCAAGTCCCAGACAAAACTCCCAGCAAGTAGCTTATATGAGCTTTTGTTTATTTGTAGGTTTTTAAGTGCTTGTTATTAAGGTTTATTACACCATTCTTTTCAGAAGCACAGTCCAGCAGTTAGCTAGCTAGCTATAGATTTCAGGAATCACGTTACTGCTGAGTGTTCAAATATCAGACATGATATGTCTGTAATCTGCCTGACATGAGATGAAAGCCTGAGTTCTCCATTAACTGCAAAATGTAATTAGATCTTTAAAATGCGTGTTAGACAGCTTGTTCTCTGTTTGCCACTTTTACTCACCATTCAGAGTGTGGTGGAAAAGAGTAAAGCTGTTTTTCTAAGACTGAAGTCCAAACATGTAGGGCTGAACCCCTTCCACTAGCGTTGGGTTGTTTGCATAAGTAAGTAAAGTAAAACTTTATTTATATAGCACTTTTCCAGAGTGACTCACAGGTGCTTTACAAAATACTTACAAATAAAATACAAGACAATTAAGATCATTATAATCATATACTCAAATAAGTAATACACACAGTTTCAATACTCAAATGCACACCGACTTATAAAGTACATTGATCAAAAGCTGTAAATAAAATAAAAATAAATAAATCTTTAAACGCTTTTTAAAAACCTCAATCGACTCAGAGAGTCTGACATCAGTAGGAAGATTATTCCACAATTTTGGGGCATAAACTTTCAAAGCCCGGTCCCCCTTTGATTTTAAGTTAGTAACGGGTGGAGACAAAAGCATGAATAATTTTTTCAATGTCAGAAAAGGGCAGTAAATTTCTAACTTTACTAATATTTCTAAGTTGAAAAAAGCAGGATTGAGGAAGCCTCTTGATGTGTAAGGAGAAACTGAGGTGGAAGTCAAAAGTCACGCCGAGATTTCTCACAAAGAGCTTTGCCTTTAAACCAACACAATCAATAGCTAACTGCACCTTTTTGGAGATTTCCTCAGAGCCCACAATTAAAACCTCTGTCTTTTTATTATTCAGTTTAAGAAAATTTTGAGACATCCAGGTTTTAATGGCTGTCAGACAATTGGTAAGATTAGCCAATCTACCAGTGTCATTTCGTTTGACAGATATATCTATCATCAGCATAAAAATGAAAAGAAACATTAAATCATTGAATAAGATCGTCTAAAGGGAGCATTTATAAAGAAAATAAAAGTGGACCCAAGATAGACCCTTGAGGCACCCCACTGCTGAGAGACGCAGGGGCAGACATCCTGTCACCAACAGACACAAAAAATGACCTGTTTGATAAATAAGAATAAAACCATTTTAGTGCTGTCCCAGAAATTCCAGCCCATTGACTCAACCTTTCCAAAAAAATACCATGATTAGTGGTATCAAAAGCTGTCCAAAAGAATTAAGTGATACCTCACCAGCATCAGCATGCATTAAAAGATCATTTAAGACTCTCAGAAGAGCCATCTCAGTGCTATGTTTTGGGCGACAGCCAGATTGAAATTTTTCCAGAATGGCATTGTCCACAAATCAATGTTTGCGTGGCCTGGGAGACGCCACTGTCAATTATTTTTCATTCTGACATGCTCTGTTCTGAGAAGATAATAGTTCAGAATTTTTGAGTATCTACAATTAACCTGTATTTATTTATATTTCTTGAAATGTAACACTGGTAAATGATCTTTACTGTTCAAGTTTTTAGTATTGAAACAAAAATGTAAACGTTTGAAACAATGTTGACGGCTTTAAATTATAATCAAACGCTCAAACACAAATTCTTTGTTTCCTCGGTAGACAACAGCAAAAGAGCCTTAGCTGTGCAGTACACACTTGTCTGTTGTTCGAACATTGCTCTGTGCCTTGCCTTTATCCTTTGGGGGGTCATTGAAGGTAAGTAACGTAATTTATATTTCATTTATATTTTATTCATTTTATACAACTGTATAATAGCTTCAGCAATTGTAATAAGACTGTAGTAAGGCTTAAAAATTACATGCTTGAAAAAAACTTCCTCCATCACTTTGTAACATTATGACAATACTCTGATCCTTCGAACTAAGGTTGGAATAATGATGACCACATGGTATCTTAGCAATGGAGATTAGTAATCATTATAACAGGTTAGAGTCAGATGTGTAGAGTTTGGAATAAGTTGGAAATATGCTCAGTCTCCAAAATATCTTCCATATGTTGTATAGTTTTGTGGTTAAATTGTAGGTTTGTAACGATGAACTCAAATTCCAGAGTTTTCTGATATTTAGTGGAATCCATTTTTCAATCTTCCTTGTGCAATGTTTTCAGTGCCCCTTCCTGCAGGTCATTTGCTGGCTGTTTTAATTGGCCTTTTTTAAACCAACATAGGCATTTTCTTGGTCTTCCAGATTCCTTGACTTTTACAGCTCGCTGCCATTTCTACATGACATTTCAGCCTATGGAAATTAGCAGATGGAAGCACTTTGTCTTTTTTTTATAGCCCTCCTCTGCTTTATATGCTTCAGTTAACTTAATTTCTCATTCTTCAGACTGCTGCTTAGCGGCCTTAAGCAGGCTAGCTATGTTTACACTATATCAAAGTACACATCATTGAATTGCCCATCATCAGTCATCAAGCTCCCCCTTTTCAAGAAAATTCAGGAACACCTCCCATATATCTCTGAATTCATTCATTTTACCCTCGATAAAATATGTTATTTTTTCCAATGCAAGACTTGAGGTTATTCCTTTTATCCACTGTGGTAGACAAGGGGATTCTTCCTTTTTCCAGCTATTACATGTTTAGCTTCAAGGAGACAGAGGTTAATCAAGGAGGATTCTTTTTTATGGATTTTAAGTTCATCTGGGAATATTTAAAAATTCACCGTTTAGGCCTAAGAGGAACCTCCTTGTAAATAATCAATGACACTGTGCACACCCATATACAGTGGAACAGTGTACCCTTTACTCTGTTTGCATTTAACACAAGTATCTGGAATATTTGAGTTAATTTGGTGTAGCCTGAATGGTGTGATGTACCATCTGCCTAGCCATTTGTATTGAAGAAGCTTTGAATTAGTATTTTAGTGTTTGCATCTGGGCCTTTCCACAGGCCAGACGGCCAGACTCCATTCTTCCTCAGATATTTCCTTATGTAGGTCAGTCTTCCAGGCTCAAAGTTTACAGTTAGAAGATTCTTTTCATTTTGCCACCATAAAACTATAGAGAACGGAAATCTGGCCTCTTCCTTCTAAATGGTCTAGAGTTATTTTTTCTAATGAAGGTAGTGGTGGTATATCAAGAGATTTGTGCCTTGAACGGGTAAAGCTTCTTAGATGAAAGTATTTATAAAATGCTTTTGAGGGATATTATACGGTGGCTGTAAAATTAATCAAAATGTCAAAGAGCTGTCAAATGTCAAAGATATGGTTATATAGATTGATATTTATGTCAAATGTGCTGGAATAGCATAGTTAACATGTTTCCATTGATAACACAAGCTTTTGCAGTACATCAGAAAAAAATCAATTTGTCGGGTGCAGGGATGTCACTAGAGGTTTAAGGATGGGGGCCTAAGCCTGTCCTGGGGGGGTCTGAGGGCATGATCCAGGAGGATGTTTTTAATGGCCTGAAAATGATGAAACCATAATAGGAAAATGCAGAAAATATCTTAAAGTACATTTTTAAAAAATCTATAAGAACATTATTTAAAAATGACACACAGTAGATTTAACTCTTTGTAGTTTGTATTAAGTGCAAAGCTAGTACTTAAATACACTTACAACAGGTACAGATCAACCAAAGGTACTGATGTCGAGCAATGCTCACTGCTCTCTCTTAGATCAGCTGCAAGGTCCTAAATATATAAAAAAAATTGCATTACATCTGGTGTGTATAATTTTGATAGTCTTAATATGAAAAAATACTTGTCCAAGTGTTTGGCATTTTTATGTTGCCTTTTCGTGTTCTGTTACATGTGCAATGGCCTTTATATTGATAGCACATACTTTTCTGTCTATTAAGCTGTTATTAATTAAAAATCCTTAATTTACGTTTTAATATATAGGGTGGCAAATTTAAAGTATTACTGGCTTCTTTCTGTTTTTGCTGATCTCTTTCTCTTCCGATCAGTCTGTTCAAATATAGAGGGCTTTAATTGGCAATGGTAAAAAGTACTGCATGCCTGGTGGTGATGGACAATAAAATCTGGGGGTCACGGGCCAGCAGCTTCAGATTCTGTTTACTTCAACTATCAAAATGAGGAGAAAAGGCTGTCAGTTATTTTAACAGTGGCATGATTGTTGGTGCCTGATGGGTTGGTTTGAGCAATTCTAAAACTGCTTATGTCCTGGGAGTATTTCTAGAACTGCTGAGGTCAACAGAGAATGTCCAGACTGGTTCACACTTATGGAAAGACTACGGCAATTCAGATACCCACTCTATGACTGTGTTGAGCAGAAGCTTCTCAGAATACACAACATGTTAAACCTTAAGGTAGATAGGCTACAACAGCTGAAGACCACTGAAGCTCATCAAAACTAGACAGCTGAACAGTGGAAAAACATAGCGGGATCTGATGAATCTTGGTTTCTGCTGAGGCACACAGATGGCAGGGTCAGAATTTGGTGTCAACAGCATGAATCAGTAAACCCAATAATGGTGTGGAGAATATTTTATTGGCATACTTTGGGCTTGTTAATGCCAATCTATTATCGCTTGGATGCCACAGCCTATTTGAATATCATTGTTGACCATGCAAATCCTTTCATGGTCTCATTTTACCATCTTCTAACAGTTACTTCCCACATCATAATGCACAATGTAACAAAGCAAACCTCATATCTAACTACTTTTATGAACATTACAATGACTTCAGTGTTCTTCAGTGGCCTTCCCAGTCACCGGATCTGAATCCAGTAGAACACCTGTGGTAGAACGGGAGACTCCCAGCATGAAAGTGCACCTGAACATCTGCAGGAACTGCATAATGTGATCATGTTAACAATGTCCAGAATCTCAAAGCAGTGTTTTCAACATCTTGTGGAATCTGTGCCACAAAATTGAGACTGTGTTAAAGCAAAGGGAGGCCCTTTCTAGGATTAGTGTAGTGTTCCTAATAAAGTGCTCTGTGAGTGAACATAATATGCATACAAAATTTTCTATATTGTGTATTATATTATTATATTTATCTAAACTACATATTCTCAGTTGCCATAAAGGGTTTTGTTCTCTTGAACTGAGCTAATGGAAATGGATCCTAGTTAGCATCATGTTTTGCAATATTTTTAATATTCTCTCTGTAGACATTGGTGGCTACAGAATTAAGCTGTTGCGGGAGCCATTCCAGCTGTATTGTTGGATAAAAAAACCATCAAAAGCCTGAGGAGTGTGCTGAAGTCTAGATTCCCTAATTGAGAACCAATAACTCAAATTTATTAATGTTCTTTATTAAGCCATGGTCTCAGATGCTTTACTGTTTCTCCCACTTCATTAAACATTTGGGGTATCAATACTTATTTTTACTTTTAAAATCAACGAAATGTGTAATTTATCAAAAGCACCCAAACTTTTGCATACTAATATGACTGGCACAAACAAACAAAGAAAAAGAGTTGTTATTAAAGTCATTTTTCAACTTTCTGTATTTTATTCTTATTAAAAGTGATTATTTTACTGCAGGGTTCCTCACTGAAGCAGCTACTTGCTCAGCGATTAACCTGCTAAGGATTCTCTTCCTGTTTTGGATTGCTCCATATTTGGATACATTTAAAGGTATGTTTTACTCAGAAATATGGATTTGTGGGAGGCTGATATAAAGAAATAGAAACATAAAAACATAAGTGATTCAGTATAGTGTAGATTATGACATCAATCTTTCACAAAAAGCAAAATTCAAATGATGCATTATCCTTTTGTATTTTATATTTATATATTATATGTTCTATTTGTATTTTTGAGGAAACTGGGGAAAAGGATTGTAATTTAAAAAAGAAAATGTGACTTAAATGTGAGGACTATAGAAACTTAATGAGGGCAATGTATATTCAGTATGTGTACATAAACTGTCTGATCAGTATTTTCAGGCTGAAATTGTAGGCCTGTTGTCTTACAGCGATTCTTCAAAGATTTATCAAACGATCAGCAATCACACTAGAATATGCTGTGATAGCTGCTTTTGCTTATTCAGGTATGTACACATCATTTTTTATTTACAAGTACATCTTTATCTATATCTGTATCTCTCTCTCTCTCTCTCTCTATATATATATATATATATTTATATATATATATATATATATATACATAGTGTGTGTGTGTGTGTGTGTGTGTGTAATGATGTCCCTGTGACCCTGAGGGAGAAGCGGCTTAGAGGATGGATGGATGGATGGATGTAATGATGTGTGTGTAAGCTCATAGTCACCTGTAGTCACCTGTGACTGAAACATACCTAATAGCATGTAAAACCTCCATGAGTACGAATAACAGCTGTGATTCGATTTGTCCTGGACTGAATGTAGATGACATCAGTGTTTAGCCACTTTTGTATCAAAGAATTGAGCAGTTCAGACAGATTTCATGGAGGCATATTCCTCGTTGTTCCAGGTAGTCACCCAGATTTTGAAGTTCATTCAAATCTTGGGATTTGGTGGGTCAGTCCAGACGTGTGAATGCTCATGAAAGTCATCATGACAATCAGTCACAGTTGCAGCCCTGCCAGGGATAGGAATGTTATGTTCCTTGGTAAGATGATTAGCAAAATGCAAAACCTGGTTGTCCAGCAGCTCAATGTAGGCACTGTGGTTCAAATTTACTATGATCTCAATCAAATAATCAATTTGCATGTAATTAAAACACCCCCAGATTATCACAGAGCTGCTCCAGCTTGAACCACACATTGCATGCAGTCCTGATTGAAGGCTTCCTGAAATCTATGATGAACACGACACCCAGCATCATTCTTATTCAGGCAGAAATGAGATTCATTTGACCAGATAACATGTTTTTATGTCTCTTAGTCCACTTTTACTGGAAAACTTTGCAAGCAGAACTGAGCAAAGGCATCTTGCATGCCACACTTCTCCATATGTTTTAGGTATGCAGTTCCCTGTGGGGAGTTCTTTCATAAATTGGTAGTGAAGAACCTTGAGTTGACTTCTAGAAGCAGTTTATGTCTGGAAGCGAAGCGATTTTTATTCACAAGGCAGTCCCTGTCTGTCAGTATCAGCTGTCGGCCACAATTCTGATGAGAATTTCCTGTAGACTGGGATTTTTTACACTGCTGGTAGACCCCTACGACTGTACACTTCGATGCACCTGCAGATTTAGCTACTTCCTTCACACCATGGCCTTTGGCATGGGCAAATGCAATTACTTTTTTGCCAATCATTAACATCTGCTTTGCAAATCATTCACACTTTGAATTGACATTCACTGCACTGTACCAACTCTTCTCAGTCTGTGATTCCTGTTGCACACTTCGTCGCCATCTTCAGGAGCCTGAAATTACTACCACCTTAAACATGCAAGGTTAATAATTTTTTGTCCAGGAAGCTTTTATTCACATCAATAAAACAGTGGGTAGTATGTGAAGCAGTTTTAGACATTTTCTAGCTGCATGCACTGTGAGCAGCCCAACAGCCATTTTAAGAAATCTCTGAAATGATGACATGTACTGCAGTGTCCTCCAAGTGTCCAGAGAGCTCAAGTCAGCTTCTTGGGGCCAAAGAAAACAAACATACTTTTGGGTCAAATTAAAGCTAAGTGAATTAAACATCAAAAATCAGATTTGGATTAAATTATTGTAAGTGCAAAACTGCTAAAAGTGAGCCAAAAATTAAATGCACTCATTTTTCCCCCGACCCCAAAATTGATCACTGATGATGTTGCCTGAAGTTTGGTTCTTTAACTATGCAGCTCCAGTGCAAAACTAGAGTAGCTAACAAGTAGTGGAAGCTTATGCTACATCAATTAGTACTTTGCCAACTGATTACCTAAATCACACTTGCTTTAAAGACATTGTTTGGCTCATTGTTTTTATATAAACAAACAGAACAACCACATGCACATGAGAAGACAGGTAGCACATTCATAGTACGTTACATCAGCATTATATTAACCTCAAAAATATCAAATTTACATCTGTATCTCCGCTATCCATAGGAGTGATGGAATCCATCTGTTTTGAATGAAGTGAAAGAAAAACATCACACCTTGCTGACTTCAGACTGAACAGACAATTAAGGTTGCTCCCTAGAAGAGAAGTGTTTTTCTTTTACTTTTTTTTTTTTGTTTTAAATCTACTTTAGGTTTTATTGTGCGCTTATGGCACAATTATCAGCAGACCAAAAATATTGTAAGGCTGGGGATCATCATTGTTCTGCTGTCACTGCCGTTTCTGCTCTGCATAAATATCTTTGTTCAAGGTAAGAATTGCTGTTTTTTTTATTACATTACATTAAAGCTACTCTATGTAAGATTTAGGGATTTGGAGACCTCTCTGGTGGAAATGTGTAATTGCACATAAGCAGAAGAACGTTTGTAATGTGGGCTATGCTTTGAGCTGCTTCCCCAGGCGGATAAATCTGACAATTGCAAGTGCATTGAAAGAGCATTCAGAGTGCTCTCAGAAGAAACTTGAAGGACACATCTTCCGAGGATGCGAGTGAATTATTTACTTTTGCCATCATATCTTCATCAGTGTATTTAGATTTACTTGCTTCTGTTAGTAGATTTTGCATTTGAGAACTAAACAGCCCGTTTGTGTGACTTTAATAAGTAAAGACGTTTGAGATGGTCCAAAAACTCCTGTCCAATCTGACTGACACTTCTGACTTTTAAATGATTATTTCATGCTTTACACCATATTTTAGCTTTTTTTGTGCTGACTCAGTAATGCTACTTATTTCAGTTTTAACAAATAAGATCTGACATTTACATTTTTAGTTTATGCATATTAGGCATTTTTTACAAAAACCTGTTAGATTGCTGAGATTTTTGCTTAATCTCCACATGCTTTTTACTTATACTACATCTCAGAAGCATTGCGTAATTGGCCATGACCGGCATAAATATATTAAAAGCATTAAAAAGTTCAACCCAGTACAGCAGCAGACAAGAACATAAAGTGGCAATATAGTCAATAAATGCAGACAGTGATCTATATAGTTCATTATATAGTTGTGCAAACAAAAATAAAAGTTTTATTTCTTAGATTCAAGGACAACTAAAAAGTTTTTTACAGACTGATAATGGTAGTGAGGTGGGATATAAACAAGTAGAATGCCAGTCCCCTGACTCCAATATATCATGGAGGTGTCAATTACTGCAATGAGTTTTCATGAAGATTATTAATATAATCCTCTGATTTCAGCAGTTACTGGATTATTGGCAGAAAGTACTTTTGAAGGTTTAAATGAAAATTTAATTTGAGTAAGAATACAAATATTCACTTTTCAATAACACAGTAAATTACAAGTCTTCCAAAATAATACTTAAGTATACTTACAAAGTACAATTACTTTTTCCACTCGTGATTTTATACTCTAAAGGTCTGGGGAATTGGGAATTGTCTTTGGGTTTGCATATACAGTGGTCAGCCATAATATTAAAACCACCTGTTCTTTAATGGTCAGGATCCCCACAGCACTTAAATGACACTGGCGTGGTCGTGGTGCATTACTGTGTGTTGTGCTGGTCCGAGTGGATCAGACACAGCAGTCCTGTTGGATTTTTTTGGTGGATTATTCTCAGTCCAGCAGTGACACTGGGATGTTAAAAACTCCAGCAGCACTGCTGTGTCTGATCCACTCAGACTACCGAGAACAATCGACTACCAAAATAGTACCTGCTCTGTGGTGGTCCTGTGACCTATGAAGAACAGGGTAAAAGGGGGCTAACAAAGTATGCAGAGAACAGTATGTAACTGTAGAAGTCTACCTATATGGTAGGTGGAGCTGATTAAAATGGACAATGAGTGTAGAAACAAGGACATTTTAGTGGTTTTAATGTTATGACTGTCTGGGGTATATGTATATAGAATTGTTCTGAAAGTTATTTTCCCATGTACATATGGTTTAGAAAGTAAAAAGCCCTTTGCTATTGTGAAATGGAGAACACAGAAGACAAGAGTAGTGAACACAGCTTTGTCTCTATTAAATAACCTTTTTTTTGCGTAGCTTTGCAGCAGTTACACATGCAAACAAAACTTCTAGAGATTAGACTTTTCAGTATCGTTTTTCCATGCATGGCTTGATGTCTTGTGGGACTGTCATAATATGCCATGTTTGCCACAGTTTTGTGAAATTTCTGCCCTACATACTCAATCTTGTAGCAAGCCTTGCTAGATGAGTAGAGGGTATTGTAGCTGCAAAGGGTTCCAACTCCTTATTAACGCCTTTTTTCTTTGGAAAAGTATGTCCATCAAGCTTATGTAGGTGGAATGGTCAAATGTCCACATACCTTTGGCCATACAGTGTATATTAGTCACTGCTGCCACACAGAAAAAGATAATGTAGTAAAATGAATGAAGTGATGGAATACAGTAACAGCAACTTATGGGTTTACTGTGTTGATCTGCATATGAAGACTGCAAAAAAACAGATTTGGAAATGTTAGATTCAGTGTGTTTTCTACAGTACACAGTGCTTTGTGTTTGGGCCACTTCTATCTACAGCATGAATATGTAATTATGTGACATGCATAAACTAACTTGCTTTACTTCATGCACTCATGCTTGTCTCTCCAGTGGAATTAAAAAAACAGTTTCAAATACTTTCCTTGCACTCTTTTTCATATTTGTAGTCAGGATGCTTTAATCTCAACACAGAAAAATTTATTCACTTGTTCGCACTATTCAGATGCCAGCTCTACAAACCAAAGCTATAGAATAACTGTTTATGAAATTATGGTTTCTACCCTCCCCTGTGTCTTTAAATTGCTCCTTAACTATATTTTTCTTTTCATGTCATAGTAATGCTGAGTTTCAATGAAGGCTGCAATGAATTCAATATTCATAAATTTGTTTCATATATTTACATATGCTCAGATATAAAGTGGCGTACAAGCAGCTTAGCTTTCTGGTCTTTTTGCAAAATCACAGATCCTAAAAAACTTTTATTAATATTTTATTTTCCAATACAGGACTTACAAAAATCTTCAAACAAGAACAAACAAATTATATTTTAACAGAATTAATCAACGGTGCACGAGGGTGTTACGTTGTTCTCACATATGGTGTTAATATATGTAAGTAAACAGTTTCTGTTCTTTTTGTTGTATTGCACAATATTTGTTTTTGTTAGTATCATGTATTGTATAGTTACATTTGTCAATGTCAAAATCTCAAACATCATTATTTATGTAATTTCTTGCTTAATTTTACATTATTTGTGATTCAAGTAAAAATCAAATTAGTAGTGCAAAATTTCTGTTGATTTTCAGTCTTAATCTGTTACCTGATTGACATGAGAAGTGTTTACGTTAAAGCATATCAGTGTGCGTAGTTTTAATTTTTATATTTCATAAACAAAGGAATCTTAGTAAGTAAAATATAATATGTGAAATATCTAAATGAAATAATTACATAAGCAAAAATGCTTTAAGCATGAAAGTGAATCACAGTTTCTGATCAGGCTAAAGCATGTAATGTAACCATTCTCTCATTTTCAGCTAAGTTGGTGCTGTTCATTCTACCATTTCTGGAGATGATTTTTGTCTATTTCAGGTGTCAATGTAAGTACAATACTCTGCATATTGTTCATGTCCAAAACAAGCCTCCATTTTTCCATCATTTGAATACAGTGACTTCAGTTGTGTGAAAATATGTGAATTTCATGAGGCTCCAAATTCCTTTGAATAGTCTCATTACATTAAGATACTTTCCTGAAAGTTAACCTTTTGCAGATACATGTTTTTCTAAGGACAGCAAAAATATTTTTGTATAATTGTATTTAATTATTAAATGAAAATAGGTTTCCTTGAGGACAAAATTTTGGATCATTATGCATTAGTAAAGGTTATTTTACTGTACATCAGTGAATTATAATTATTAACAACAATGTTTTGTATGTATTATTAAACATATAAACATAAACTGCTAGCTTACTACTTGTAGCCACCTGCCTAGCTAAGTTACCAATTAAGGTACTAAATATAAAAATGCTCTTGAAAACTCAAACAAAACAAGTTCCTTTAAAAGAAATTGTATTACAAAAGTCTCTGGTATACATGTATAACACCATGAGCTGTTTCACATTAGGCAGCTGGTTTTAACGGTAGACTGGGGCCATATTTGGGTCTGTACAGGCCAGAAACATACTCAATGCAAGGATACCAACACAAATGACAAATGCTCAGACAACACATTGCAAACGCATGGTCCTTCTGTACAAACTCATCATGCATTCTTATATTACTATGGCAGTTAAAACACTCAAGGGGACAGTTGATCATGAGAAAGCACTCTGGCAGTACGACATTGTCATTATAGTGCCCCTTGCTGTGATGCTTACAATGCATATTCTGTTTTCAGTGTTCATCTCAGTTTTTATACAAATCCATTTCTAGAAAAGTTGGGACCCTGTGTGTAAATACAATGTAAATAAAAATAGGATGCAATGATATGCAAATCATGTAAACCATATTTTTAAAGGAAAATACTACAAAGACAACATATCAAAGGTTGAAACTGAAAAATGTATGTTTTTTGAAAAATATTAATATAATTGCATTAATAATTTTGAATCTGATGCCAACAAGACGTTCCAAAAAAGAGAAGGGGCATGTTTACCACTGTGTTTCATCACCTCTTCTTTTAACAACACACTGTACGGATTTGGGAACTGAGGAGACACTGCTGTAGTTTTGAAAGTGAAATGTTTTCCTGTTCTTGTTTCATACAGGATTTCAACTGCTCAACAGTTCATGGGCTCATTTATCATAGTTTTCATTTAATGAACCAAATGTTTTAGGTAGTGACAGGTCTGGACTGCAAGCAAGTCAGTTTAGCACCCAGGCTCTTTTAATATAGACCAATGTTGTTGTAATGCATGCAGAATGTGGTTTGACGTGGTCTTTTTGAAATAATCAAGGCCTTCCCTGAAAAAGACGTCATCTGGAGGGCAACTATAAAAACTCCACTTATTTGTGTGATCAGGATGTTGTTTTTATGACTGCATGATCATTTTAACAATGGCAATGTAAGCAGAAAAAACACATGCTGCTTTTTTCTTTCTCTTTTTTTTCTTTTTATATTCAGGCTAAGAGTTGATGTAAGGTAGAAAATTATGGAGGTAATTTCTTAAACTGGGAGTGACACAGGTATCTGCAAGAATTAGCTTCTTTGACAGCTTTATTCCATTTTTTTTCAGGAACCAAACTGCAGCATCATTTAAGGTTAAATGGAAAATTTGAATAAGATGCTGGCAAATAGGAAAACAGCTTCAGCCTTCATCTTGATGTCAAACTAGTATTAAACTACGTTCTTTCTGTAATGTAGAAATCATTCATTCATCAGTCATTATGATGTGTGTTTATTGCCAGACATAACAAATAAAGGCAACATGCCTTACAGTCTCACACATTGTGAAATGATGTATATATCTCATATAATGTAAACTGAAGGCAGCAGGCAAAGGAAAATAAACAGTTCAGGCATGAGAAACAGCAACAGTCTGCGATCAGATTGATATTTTAAAGCACTTTTATAAAATGAAAAAAAGCAGCCACAGTTTTTCACCAGTTTTGCATTTAGAGCTCATCAAAATAGCACTATTAATTTTGAGACCAAAAATGACAGTAAATTACAGTAAATCTAAATTGCAGTAAAAAAAATCTGGTAATAGCTGCGTTCTTCATGTTACTATACATTTCCTGTGTTAAGTCAGTGATTTCCATTAAAGGAAAATAATAGCCAAGAGACAGTGTAAGGAAGACTCTCCAGAATGAGTAGAATCCATAATCCCGTTTAATCCAAAACACAAAAATCCAGAAGCAGAGTCAAAGAGTACAGAAAAGGGTCAAGGCAACCCAAAACCATCAACAGTGAGGAAACAAGGCCTGGCATACAGGCAAACTAGCAATACTTCACACTGAGGGTTTGGGTTAGGGCCCTTAAATAGGCAGGTGAAATGAGCTGCAGGTGAGGGGTCAGGGTGCAACTAGGGAGTATGTCAGTATTCAGGTGAGGACGGGTTCCACACCTGACAGATTTATTTCAGATGTAATTATATATATATATATATATATATATATATATATATATATATATATATATATTTTTTTTTTTTTTTTTTTTTTTTTTTTTTTTTTTTTTTTTTTCCAGTGAGTCAGAAATTTCATCTGCTTGGTAGTATTTGGTGACATTGCCTCTATGGGATTCGTCTTACTAGCTGTTATTCGTCTGCCACAAAAACCTAATTATTTCAATGAGCTTTATAATAAAACATGAATTATATAGAAATTTTGAAATGCATTCATCTGCTTGCGCTGTCAAATAAAAAAGTAAGCGACAGCTGTAATATTTTGGCCAACGTCTTTTTTTCTTTTCTTCTGTTTTTTTTTTTTCTGCTGTTGTTTTTTTCTTTTCTGTGGTAAACCAGATATCCGTTCATGAACAGGTCCAGGTAAAATGGTAGCTTTAAGAGATTTACGTGAGATAAAATAATCTGGTCATTTTAAATAATTTTGGTGCTAACCCCTTTGCGAATAAAAGTGCAAAGCAATTTAAAAACTTTTTTGATTTGCTTTTTTGTATTTAGCATTTATAGCCACATTAACATTTTACATGATTTTTCAGTTTCTTATATTATTTTAGTAATGTGCAGCATTTCCTTTGAAGTAAAATGCCACATTCAGTGCTCACCCCTGTAATACCAGGTCAGTGTATTGAAAAGATGTATTTGGGCTTGCACAGGAGTAAGTGGAATTTTTTCAGATTTTTTTTTTAAACTGCTAGTAAACACTTTCGTCTAACTTTACTTGTTTTCTTTTACACAGGCTTGTTCAACAGAGGATCAAGGGGTAAGTCTAAATCCACATTGCCTAACAGTTCTTAGGTCAGTTATTGTACTCAGTTGATGAGTTTGAGATAAACACAGACAAACTATGAAATGTCGTAGTTCTACATCTTGGAAAAAAAACAGGAAACTCATGATGTAGTGGTCTAATATTTAAGATGATAATCTAGTATGTTTTTAAGGCCTGCTCAGCTCCTCAAGCCATGCTGTAGCAGTGTCTAGACTAGATTTTTATTTATTTATTTTTCTTTTAAAGTGGTGAAATAGTAGTGGGCGATATACCAGTTTATCTTAAGGTACTAGTTTTGTCATTACCATTATACGGATAGGCAAATAAATGCAGATAGTACGACATACAAACAGTGCAGAACACACTGATTCCCTCACCTCTTATGTGGTGAGTTGCAGCCTGACACAAGTTTGTCCAATTTATTGTCAAAGGAGCAGACATGAGTTGTAATGTGTTCATGAGTTGAAGTGGGAAAGGAGAGTGCAAGGAAAAACAGTCTCTTGGAGTTAGCTATTAGCCTTTAGCCGGCTATCCGTGTGCAGCACTCCTCGCTCGGTCAGGTAACGCTGAAACCAAGAGGCTACACAGCTTCTCAGCTAAAATGGAATGTGAGCAGCTGTAAAATTAAATTAAATTTCAGCAGCATCTGATGGTCATAGATTAAAGCCTAATGCTCAAGCTACATTCACACAGCAAATAAAAGAGGCCCTAATCAGATTTTTTCAAGTCCTTTCTAAAAACTCAGAATGAGAGGAGAGAAAACATACTGGGAAAAACATACAAAAACAATGGATCACTTATTGATGTGTTATTAATACATTAATATAATAATAATATAATAATTTTAATTCATATAAACAGTGGATGAGAAAAAAGTAGCAGAAGTGCTTAGCATAGAAAATCTTTAATATTTTGTTTTTTGCAGTTTTAATCCGGATGTCAGTTCTGTTAATCTTGGAGATCGTGTGTGCATCATCATCAGTCTACATTCATTATGACTTACTGGATACTTTGGATTTTCGAAAAGGTAGGTAACTCCATCCATCCATCCATCCATTATCTTCCGCTTCTCCGGGGTTCGGGTCGCGGGGGCAGCATCCTAAGCAATGAAGCCCAGACCTCCCTTTCCCCAGCCACTTTCACCAGCTCTCCAAGGGGGATTCCGAGGCGCTCCCAGGCCAGCTGGGCGATATAGTCGCGCCAGCGTGTCCTGGGTCTTCCCCGGGGTCTCCTCCCAGGTGGACTCGCCTGTGACACCTCCCGAGGGAGGTGTCCAGGAGACATCCTAACCAGATGCCCGAACCACCTCAGCTGGCTCCTCTCGACGTGAAGAAGCAGCGGCTCTACTCCGAGTCCCTCCCGGATGACTGAACTTCTCACCCTATCTCTAAGGGAGAGTCCAGACACCCTGCGGAGGAAACTCATTTCGGCCGCTTGTATTCGCTATCGTATTCTTTCAGTCATTACCCAAAGCTCATGACCATAGGTGAGGGTGGGAACGTAGATCGACCGGTAAATCGAGAGCCTTGCCTTATGGCTCAGCTCTTTCTTTACCACAACAGACCGGTAAAGAGCCCGCATCACTGCTGACCCAGCACCAATCCGCCTGTCAATCTCCCGCTCCCTTGTACCATCACTCGTGAACAAGACCCCGAGATACTTGAACTCCTCCACTTGAGGCAAGAGCCTATCCCCGACCCAGAGAGGGCTCTCCACCCTTTTCCGCCTGAGAACCATGGTCTCGGATTTAGAGGTACTGATTCTCATCCCAGCCGCTTCACACTCGGCTGCAAACCGATCCAGCGAAAGCTGAAGTTCGCGGCCTGATGTCCCCAATAGGACCACATCATCTGCAAACAGCAGCGATGTGACCCTGAGGTCACCAAACCGGACACCCTCCATCCCTTGACTGCGCCTAGAAATTCTATCCATAAAAATTATGAATAGAATCGGTGACAAAGGGCAGCCCTGACGGAGTCCAACTCTCACTGGGAACGAGTCTGACTTACTGCCGGCCATGCGAACCAAACTCCTGCTTTGTTTGTACAGGGCCTGAATGGCTCGTAGCAAAGAGCCATGTACCCCGTACTCCCGAAGCACCTCCCACAGAATACCCCGGGGAACACAGTCGAATGCCTTCTCCAGATCCACAAAGCACATGTGGACTGGTTGGGCAAACTCCCATGAACCCTCCAGAATCCTGGAGAGGGTGAAGAGTTGGTCCAGTGTTCCACGACCAGGGCGGAACCCGCACTGTTCCTCCTGGGTCCGAGGTTCGACTATAAGCCGGACTCTCTTCTCCAGTACCCCTGCATAGACCTTGCCAGGGAGGCTGAGGAGTGTGATTCCCCTGTAGTTGGAACACACCCTCCGGTCCCCTTTTTTAAAAAGAGGCACCACCACCCCAGTCTGCCAATCCAGTGGCACCGCCCCCGATGTCCACGCAATGTTGAAAAGGCGTGTCAGCCAAGACAGCCCCACAACATCCAGAGCCTTGAGGAACTCAGGGCGGATCTCATCCACCCCTGGAGCCTTGCCACCAAGGAGCTTCTTAACCACCTTAGCGACTTCGGCCTCAGTAATGGACAAGCCTATTCCCATGTCCCCAGACTCCGCCTCCTCACTGGAGAACGTGTCGGTGGGATTGAGAAGGTCCTCAAAGTACTCCTTCCACCGCCCAATGACGTCTTCAGTCGAAGTCAGCAGCACACCATCTCCACTATATACAGTGCTAGTGGCACACTGCTTTCCCCTTCTGAGTCGCCTGACGGTTTGCCAGAATCTTTTCGGAGCCGACTTAAAGTCACTTTCCAAGGCCTCACCAAACTCCTCCCATACACGGGTTTTTGCCTTGGCGACAACTGAAGCCGCAGATCGCTTGGCCTGTCGATACCTGCCAGCTGCCTCTGGTGTACCACAGGCCAACCATGCCCGGTAGGACTCCTTCTTCAGCTTGACGGCATCTCTCACCTGGGGTGTCCACCACCGGGTTCGAGGATTACCGCCCCGACAGGCACCAACTACCTTACGGCCACAGCTACAGTCAGCCGCTTCAGCAATGGAGGAATGGAACATGGCCCATTCTGAGTCAATGTCCCCCACCTCCCCCGATATCTGGTCAAAGTTCTGACGGAGGTGTGAGTTGAAGATCAATCTGACAGGTTCTTCTGCTAGATGTTCCCAGCAAACCCTCACTATACGTTTGGGCTTGCCTGGTCTGACCGGCATCTTCCCCCACCACCTGATCCAACTCACCACCAGGTGGTGATCGGTTGACAGCTCAGCTCCTCTCTTTACCCAAGTATCCAAAACACATGGCCGCAAGTCCGATGACACGACTACAAAGTCAATCATTGAACTGCGGCCTAGGGTGTCCTGGTGCCATGTGCACTTATGGACATCCTTGTGTTCAAACATGGTGTTCGTGATGGACAAACTGTGCTTTGCGCAGAAGTCCAAAAACTGAACACCACTCGGGTTCAGATCAGAGAGGCCATTCCTCCCAATCACACCCCTCCAGGTCTCACTGTCATTGCCCACGTGAGCGTTGAAGTCCCCCAGTAGGACAATAGAGTCTCCAGAAGGAGCACTTTCAAGCACCCTTCCCAAGGACTCTAAGAAGGCTGGGTACTCTGAACTGCTGTTCGGTGCATAAGCACAGACAACAGTCAGGACCCGTTCCCCAACCTGAAGGCGTAGGGAAGCTACCCTCTCGTCCACCGGAGAAAACCCCAACATACAGGCACCGAGTCGAGGGGCTATGAGAAAGCCCACACCTGCCCGCCGCCTCTCACCATGGGCAACTCCAGAAAAGAATAAAGTCCAGCCCCTCTCAAGGAGATTGGACCCAGAGCCCAAGCTGTGTGTTGAGGTGAGCCCGACTATATCTAGCCGGTATCTCTCAACCTCGTGCACCAACTCAGGCTCCTTCCCCGCCAGTGAGGTAACGTTCCAAGTTCCAAAAGCCAGTTTCAGCAACCGAGGATCAGAACGCCAAGGCCCACGCCTTCGGACACTGCCCGATCCACAACGCACCGAACCCCTACTACTGCCCCTCCCATTGGTGGTGGGTCGATGGGAGGGGGGACTCATGTAACTCCTTCGGGCTGGGCCCGGCCGGGCACCATGAGTAAATGCCCGGCCACCAGACGCTCGCTGGCGAGCCCCTCCCCCAGGCCTGGCTCCAGGGTGGGGCCCCGGTAACCCTGTTCCGGGCAGGGTACACAAGTCCCGTTTTTGTGTCTTCATAGGGGTTATTATGGATAGGTAGGTAACTGAACTATTTAATTTATTTAAATTGTACTTCAACAGCTTTTCACTGAACAGTCCAAACATGGGCATGGTGTAGATGGAATTTTACATATGATATATCTCAAATACCACTAGTTCTTTTTCTATTAAGTTTTCTTATTTAATCTCTCTATAATTTTCCCATTTGACTTTTACCAGTATACAGATATGACAAATTACACTTATCTTTACAGCATTTAGCAGACACTCTTATTCAGAGCGACTTACCAAAATGCTTTGTTATCTAATCGAAGAAAGTGTCTTGCTGGTTACAAATAGGTTAGAGAGAAAGATAATCCTGAGCTCATATAATGCTGGAAAGTCCATGTTGATACCATTACTGGACAAGTTCTACGAGCCACACCTTCACACTGGAAAAGAGAACTGACAGTCGACTTTGAGATGATGTATAAGGACACGATTATTCATTTAACTGCCTCCGTGAAGAGAGTGTACGCATCAGAGCGGGCGGTCTAAACTTTCACTGTTAAAACACGCTAAATGTTAAAACTCAAACATCTAACTTGGTATACAATGAAACCTAAGGAGGAAAACATAAAAGGGAATGATAAAGAAAATATATACTTACCTTCAGACACCTGGGGAAAGAAATTCAAAAGGGCACGCACACGCTGAACACCATCCTATGTGGACGGGGTAGAAACCATCCATTTTCTGCTGGGGAATGGTAGGGGGTTTGGTTTTCCGCATGTCTCCCTACAAACTTGTCACGTGTGGCAGGAAGAGGAATGCCTAAAAGCGGTAGAGCTTAACTCAGAAAGGAGGAGCACTTGCTCGAAGCTGGAAAAAGGTGGACTGAGCGGACTAAGTCTTCCTTATGTGTCCTGCAGACAAACGGCATCCATTGTAAGAGGTCAAAACCTATGGACTAAAGCCAAAGATATTGTTGTCAAGCCTGAAGTTGTTGGGATAAATATGCTACATAAAGGCTGGATTTAGCCTTGTTTATTTTGTAAATATATTTCACTTTGTGTTTTGCGACACTTGTAAATAGTGCACTTATTTGGAGAGTTCATAGAACAATTAACTGGAACTTCTATTGTCCTGGCTTCCCTTGCAACTCCCCTTGGGCACTATGAGCACACACAAAAAGTGCCACAGATACCTACAGAAAAAAAACAGAATTAAACACAATGCAATACAATGCATTTCAAAAAGTGCAGTTCAATACATTATAATAAATGACTTTACTCAGTGCTCATTTTAAGTGTTGCATAAAGAGACAGTCTTCAGTCTGCAATTAAAGACCGTGAGAGACTGTTCAGACAGCCAGCAGGGGTTTGTTCTGATCACCTGGTTGCCAGTACAGAGGAAAGTCTTGGTGTTTGCTTCCACGTGTCTCGAAGGATAGCGGATCAAGCCAAGCTGTACTTGAAGCTTGAAGGGCTCGAGGTACATGCTGCTCCATGAATGATATGACTTAATGAATAAGTCGTGATCAGAGTACAGTCTAGAGTAGCCTGTTAAACTATGACAACATGGATCTGAAAGCATTTAAATAAAACACAAAGATCTAAATTCATAAAACATCAGGCCAGACTGAGAAGTTAAATAGCGTAGCTGTCATATGTTTGCTGATTCATAAATGAATTAAATTACTGTCATGTTTTACAGCTTGTATGATGTGATGTATGGCTGTGTTTTTCCTTAATTTAAATGTGGCAGTATGATTCATAACATGACACAATTCTACTAAAATAATGCCTGAAAACACTTTGACTGTAATTTTCCTGGTAAGAAGCCAGTGTGGATTAAATTATATTTTATATATGTTTGGATGGAGCAACATGATAAATCCTCTAGCTAAGATTGATAAATTTAACTGGCACTGACCTTAAAATGCCTCTACTTCCTGCTTAAAATTCCATGTTTGGGAATAGAAAGTGGGTCTAGCTAAGTGCAAAATAATTTGACATGACATCTGCAAGTAGTTTTAGATTTGATTCCATTTTTAAATTTACAATTGATTTTACAATTAAATTCAATTTACAAAAGAAAATTTTACTAGAAAATGCATTTCTTACAAGTTAAAAAAAAGTTCTTTAGTAGTCGATGTTTAATGTTTCAATTTTCACATTTGCAGATTAAATACCTTTTATCAAGAAAGAAATATTTACTAGTTGAAATTTAAACGTGTTATTCGTTTTACAGAGATGAAGAAAAAAGGAAATAAAAGCTAAAATCAGGATACTACTGTCACGCTTGTATCCTCCCACTCCCCCATGTGCTCGTGTTGTGTTTTCTTCCCAGTAGTCCATGTGCTTTTTTGTTTTGGTTTTCACAATCCTGCCCCCTTGTTTCGTGACTCCGTGCCTGATTGTTTCCACCTGTTTCCCACCTGTCCCTAGTTATCCTGGTGTGTATTTTGTTGGTGTTGCTTGATTCAGTATTCCTTTCATTATGTCTGAACCCCAATCTCTCAGTTTTGGCTTTTTAAACCTGGACTGTCATGACCATGACCCTGGATTTGCCCTCAATAAAAGTCGCTTATCCCAGCATAAGCATCTGCCTCCTCGCTCTGTGTTACAACCATAGTAATTAGAATTTCAGCTTGTTACATTTTAATCATGAATAAAATTTAATTTTGTGAGTAAAAACTATTACATTTCCGATCATGCATTGGAAAAAAGGTCAGAATTATTATTATTATTATTGATTTAATTAAGACAATAAATCTAACATGCTAAAATATAATTCCTACAATTAAAAGTTGAATTTTAATGTTATTATTTTTATGCATCACTTTTTTTATAGTAAAAATATTTTCTGATAGCAACACTTTGTTTCTTGTTTAAAAGTTAAAAAAGCATCTTTACCAAGCAATTTACTTCCCTTAAATTCTGAGCTCTGTTTCTGAGAAATTTGGTTTTCTATGAGCTTCACTTATAGTGGCTCTTTAAAATGTATGACCTCATGTACAGTGGCATGCAAAGGTTACTCACTATTCACAGTAAAATAAATTTTGATCAGGGTTAGCCAGACTTCGTCACTGTACATATATGTAACTTTTTTGCTGTTAAATATATATAGGCATTATTTGGATGATTGTCCTGACTAAATTGTTGAAAAAAATGTTTTTTCTTTATGCAGAACGTGACGGACTGACCTGTTTGGCTGCATATCTCTACGTTTTGACTGGGATGTTACTTTTTAAAGTTGTGATTGATGACTATGGTACAGTATTTATTGTTCTACTAACAAAGCAAAAAGAAAAATAATGAACATTGGCACATATTCATCAAAGCTGCACATACATGACCACAGTGCCCTGAATAACGTTACAAAGTACTCCACGTTTGATTCATATGTGCAATAGTTCAATCAGCTTCAGCTGCACCTTTATTTATATGTCATTCCACACTCCAGTTTAGTTTTACATACCTTCACATGAAATTTGCTCTGATTTATGCAGGTTCATGATCCAGTGGTTATCATTTGTGAAAATTGCCCTAATTGAGGCATTCTCCTGCTAAATCTGACATGATACAGGGTGATTCAAAAAGATTCATCCGATTTCAAAATGATTTATTTCACTTGTAAATCATTACAGAACAATACAGTAAACTGTAAATGGTATAAGTGAGCATAAAGTTTATGTAATTTTACAAGTGCTTAGTATTAACCTCCTCCAGCTGTGCAGACAACATCATAGTCAAATTCATCCCTTACTCGATTGAGCATGTTGGTGTCAATGTACTCGCGGATCTTTCAGTGAGATCATCCAGTGTTGTGGAACCAATGACGAACGCTCTGAGCTGTTAGAGGTTCACTGCCCATGAAAATCACATTGCACAGTTATGATGGATTCACTCTTATTGACGTGGAGAAAGCAAAATGCTTTCTGTTCAGGGGTTGCCATTTTCTCGCAGACTGAAGAGAACCATCTTCCAGTGAAAGTCAGAAACTCTGTGACCCCCTCTTTCAGTGGGTATGTGATTGGTTCCTCCGGGACATCACGTTGTAAAAATATGGTGCTTTGAAATTGGATACAAATTTTTGAATCACCTTGTATTATTGTTTTATTTACTGCTTATTTGAAAGGGTAATAAACTAGTAAGGTTTGAGGCCTGCAAATTTCTATTTATTATTCAATTTCTACTCTCTTTTTCTCATGACAGTAAATGTTAAAGTATGCCCTCCTTGAATTCTATGTTTTTATTTATTAGGGCCTAAATAACAATTTTATATTCCTCACCAGGTTCTATAAATGAACAAACCTTAGGTTACAAAATCTTTCAGTATGTAGTCATTTCAGTATGTTGATTTCGATATGTAGTCATTTTTTCTCAGAAGTAAACTGACATTGAGAAACTAGGTGGGAAAAATAAATACAACTTCCTCTTTCCACAATCATTAAGAAAGTAATTAGCAGCCAGTTGTTACAAATCAAATGTGCAAGATTAATCAATCATCAGGATGTGTGTACAAGTATTCCTATTGGGTTCTAAATGTTTTTGTTTTTTTTTCTTTAAAAAAAATACTACTTTACTGAGTTTTTTATTTATCGAAGTATTTTTAGAAGTTCTGTAGAAAGACCACACATTGATTATCCAGGCCCTGATAAATAAAAAATAAAATCAGAGAACTGAAAGAGGGTGTCCTTTCTTTTTCCTATGACTGTATATTTAACACGTTGGGAGTATTCAAACTGAATTACTAATGGCCACATGCAGAATGAAGATGAATCATCATGACAAACTTTAAAGCAGTACATCCAAGACATTTACAGCAAATACTTTTCAGGATTTTTTTCATTGGATTTTTCACATTTAAAATGACAAACCTTCACAAAGTGGTGCCAGGCTGTTTTGCTTAAAGCCAAGTTTATTGCTTCACAGTGATCTTTGGTTTCTGTGAATGAAACACATTTATTCATTCCTCCTAGTCAACCCTTTCAATTTTGCTCATTTACCACAGGACTCTTCAGCAGAAGACCGCATTCAAACAGAACACGTCAAGTAGTGGGTAAGTGCAAATCCACATTTTGCAATGTATGCAGAAGTGTGAACACCCCTGGGGCAGATTTATGGCATGACAAATGGTGGCAGCTGCCACCCACTTCATTGTGTCTTCCACCTCACTTACTATCCCCAGTTCTATAGTATTCTAAAATGTAACGCAAAATTGTATTACACACATTGTGTCTTTAATCCCAAAGCTTTTAAAAGGGACAAGAACATTTTTTAAACCTCTACTCTCTACCTTTACTCAGAATAACACACTTTTCAGCAGTCTTTCTGTCTGCCTACCATTTGTGTCTCTGTCCTTTCTCTACCCTCTGTACTCCTTTTAATAGCACCTCTGCTGCTGAAGCCAAACCACAGGGCTTCAGACAAAAAACATTAGCTTGAGGAGCCACTGGCTCCTAAAAGACAAGAAAACCAGGCACCATTGACCAAATAATAAATGTGCAGAAAAATAAAGCTTTTCAACAAACCTTAGGTCAGCTCTGTGATTTAAAGAGGAACTCCAAAGATTTGTCAACATTTTTGCATAATTAAATGTTTAACATGTCAAAAAAATCAAGCAGAGTGGTTTGGTATGAAATGCTTTGTTCTAGAGAGACTTACAGAGTAAAAACTGTTCACAGTGAGGATGACAGGAACCAGACATCTAAAGAGTTAAATGTCTCTAAAAGCTTCCTCCCACAAATAATGGTTACAAATACACGGCCACATGTCTGAAACATTGTTTTACAGTAACTTTATAATACAGTTTTGGATTAAATGTATTTTACTACATTCTTTGCCGGGGGATATATGAAGGCAAAATAGTCCCCAAAGAATTTATGTTCCCTTTATTTTTTTGAGAAGTGTATTTTATTAGTGTTGGTGGAAAAAAGGAAAAGACTCACCACTACACCATATTGGCCATTGTACCATAACTGTCCAGCTGAAATTAAAGCAGGGACTCAACTCCTTTGATTACAGCGTTTTTCTTCCCCGGTGAACAGGGCCACAACTTGCAACTGTTGAGACTTTAGAGACTTTAGTGTTGTTGGTATTGCCACTACTTCAAAAGTGCCTCAGTTTTATTTAATAAAGTTTACTTTTTGGAAGTAACTGTTTTCCTCACTGATCTCCACACAGAATCTTCTACAGTCACAGGGACTCAGCGAACATCAGGTAACTGTAATGCTCTGTTTTTCCTGCTCTACCTGATCCAAATTATCAGCTCTTTAATAAGCCCTTCCTGAAACACTACAATATGTAGGAGTGTTCTGCTTCAGGGCCAGGGTTTGTAACCAGTATTCCAGAGTGATGGAATAAGTCTGCCTTAGCTTTCCTGCCACTTCCTGTCATTTTAACACCATAGCTACTGTACATCGAGACAGTCCAAACTAGAAAGTAGAAAGGAAACTGGAAAGTAACAATTTACATGTTCTGTCATTAGAGTATTTGAGTAATTTTTCATTATAATGGTACAATTACTTCAAAGAAATTCTCATAAAGAAATAAAACTTTTACTGCAGTATTATACATTTTCATAACCATTACAGAGTACAAATAAATGTGTTATTATAGCTTAAAACTTTACTCTTACTTGACTAGTTTAATTTTTTTAGTACGTTTTCAGTACTATAGATACACTGTGTAAGTTTTGGGGATTCCACTTCGCTGGTGGAAGCACGTAATTGCATACAACATGCAGAACATTTGTAGTTTGGGTTGTGCTTCGGAGACTTCCCTGAGATGATGAATCTGACGAGTGTGAGTGCATTGAAAGAGTATTCCAGGAGAATACCCTGAGAATTCTGAAGTTGTGTATCAAGTCTCTTAGATCAGGAATCACAACAGCAGACAGTACATTTTATACAGTCCATTATTTTAAAATGAAATCAAGTCTTATTCTAAAGGATCATCATCATCATCATATTACAGGTCATGCCATTGTTTACATGCTGGGGGCAGTGGGTCTCAGTTGTGTGAATTCTGTTGCGCTGGCAGTAGAACTGATCCTGAAAGCACGTGAGTGACCTCTCTACACTGTTTATCATTCATATACAGCCAGTACATTTTCTCAACCCATGTAAATGTATTCCCCATACTGTTACTAATAATATTGCAAAATATTGGTTAATTGAAAAAGTGTTTCTAAATAGTGATGGATTATCCTTTACTACAATCCTCAATTCCAAAAAAAGTTGGAACAGCATGTGAAATACTAATAAAAAACACAGAAAGAAGTGATTAGTTAATTCTGTTGGACATGTAACTGTAACATGTAATTAAAAAAGTACAAAAGCAAAACACTTAATGTTCCAAAATGTTGGGATAATAAGCATTTGATCCGTTTCTGAAAGCAGTTGTTTTTCTGCCTTCAGCTGTGCAACCACATAGGATCTTTGTTATTGTATTTTGTGCTTCATAATGCACCACGCATGTTTAGTAAAGGCAGCTCTACATTTTGTGAAGCCCAGTCTAGCTCTGTTACTTTCTGATTATGCAGCCATGCTTTTTATGAACAGATTTTCTCCAAATTCCCTGATTTTTTTATTATATTTTGCACTGTGAGTATAAAAACAAGCCCAAAAAAGTTGGGACACTGTGTAAAATCTAAATATAAACGGAATGCAATGATTTGCAAATCTCATAGACCCCTATTTTATTCGCAACAGAACATAGAACACATATTAGATGTTAAAAATGAGACATTTCCTGAAAAATATTAACTCATGTAGAACTTGATGGCATCAACGCATTGTGACGGTCGCTTTAAGTGCCTTAGACCACACGCATGCGCACTACAATATGTATACTCGAGAGAGAAAGAGTGTGGATATGCCAATAGGTATACGCACATGGTGGATAGCTCTAGGTTGTAGCCTGTATGTTCTGCCTACTGCTGTTATTCTGGATTGTGATGAGTTTAGTGGGGGTGCTCCCCAGCCCAGTAAATGGTCTCCATTTCACCGCACCTGCTGACTCCTGCGTGTTCCCTTTGGAGGACCGGGCAAATACCTGTCCACCCAGTAGCATCTCTCTCCCCGGGAGCGTTCGCCCCACCAGCCTCCATCACAGCATCTCAAAAAAGTTGGGACAGGGCTGTGTCTACCATTGTGTAGCATCCCCAGTTCTTTTTATAACAGCATGTAAACATCTGGGAAGTGAGGAGACCAATTGCTAGAGAGTTTTGGGTAAGGAATGCTGTCTGTTCTTGCCTGATCTAGGATTCTAGCTGCTCAACAGTCTTGGGTCTTCCTTGCCTGATTTTTCCTTTCATGGTGTGCAATATGTTCTCTATTGGTGAAAGATCTGGACTGCAGGCAGGCTATTTCAGCATCTGGACTCTTCTTCTGTGAAGCCATGCTGTTGTGATTGATGTATGTGGTTTAGCATTGTCTTGCTTCAATAAGCAAGGCCTTCCCTGAAAGAGACGTTGTCTGGATGGGAGCATTTGTTCTAAAACCTCTATATACTGTTCAGCATGTGTTTTTCCAGATGTGTGAGCTGCCCACGCCACAGGCACTAATGTAACCCCAGACCATCAGAGATGCAGACTGTTGAACTGTGCACTGATAAAAAGCTGCATGGTCCCTCTCCTCTTGAGTTTACAGGACACGGTATCCATGGTTTCCAAAAATGGTTTCTATTTTGATTCAGTCCATTTTAAATGAGCTTTGGCCCAGAGAAGACGGCAGTGTTTCTGGATCATGTTGAAATATGGCTTCTTCTTTGCATGATACAGCTTTAACTTGCATTTGTGGATTGCACAGTGAACTGGGTTCACAGACCATGATTTCTGGAAGTGTTCCTGATTTACAGTACAGAATCATAGCTGGTTTTAATGCAGTGCCACTTGAGAGCCCGAAGATCTAGAGCATCCAATACTGGCCATCAGCCTTGTCTCTTGCATACAGAGATTTCTCCAGATTCTCTGAATCTTTTGACGATATTATGTTCTGTAGATGGTGGGACATTCAAAGTCTTCACAATTTTACATTGCGGAATATTTTTCTGAAATGGTTTTAATTTTTCACATATTTTATACCCAACCATGTAAGTTAGTCACAAATTGCTTTTTATTAATACAACTTACTTTTCCAGCCTTTTGTTGCCTTGTCACAACTTTGAGATGCACTGCTGCCATCAAGCTCTACACGAGTTAATGTTTTTCATGAAATGGTAAACATAAAATACATGTTCTATGTTCTTTTGTGAATAAAATAGGGGTCTATGGGATCTGCAAATCATTGCATTCTGTTTTTAATTACAATTTACACAGCGTCCAAACTTTTTTGGAATTGGGTTTGTACCTAAAATTCTTGCAAATTCTTGTTTAGGAACGTAGTTGTTAAAATGTTGAATTATTCTCTGATTCTTCTGATTCTTTGATTCCCAAACCTTGCTCATAAAGTATTCTGACTTTCCTGGATGCTCCTTTTATACCTGTGCATGATTGCAGTACTTAAGATATTTTTGAATGTAGAACAATGTTCCTAGTTTTAAACTGCCCTATTCCAACTTTTTTAGAAAATGCTGCAGGCCTCAATTTCACAATGGATGAATCATTGATTAATTTCAGTTGCATAATGTTGATGAAAATGAAGTTATTGTAATGTTTTGCAGGTGTAAATACATGTCTGTCTAGTTTAAAGAATCTGATCCCCTGTTCTGTTTTATTAATATTATCCATTAGGAAACGGTGAGCGTACAGTGAACGACCTGCGAGTCATTCTTGTACCCTTTGAATGTATCTTTCCTATTGGCTGTCTTGTGCTACAGATATCTGCATTTTGTAAGTATAACCTACAAACACGACACAGGCTGTGATCTCACATCCAGCACAAAGCTTAACTTGGCAGTTACTTTGTTCAAGAACTTTGTTCTTGAATTCCAAAATTGCCTGTATGCCTTGACGCGCTTCACGTCCAGGCTGGTTTTGAAATGTTTTTCCGCCTGTAGTTTAGACAGACGTTGTGCAAGGGTTGTGTTTTGCAGGTTGTTGTACCTCCTTGTTACCAGATTTGAAGGTTGAGCCACAAGCACATGATTTCCAACAGTTAGCTCCAAGGAATCATGCATATGAACAAATAAATTAACCTTTAAGTAAAAAAAAAAGCTGAATTCACCCTATGATCACTGTTATAAGACTTCACAGTAGTAACTTTTATTTTTACCAGTACAGTAACAATTTACTACCACATTGACAGAAAATCTCAAATTGCTCAGTTGTATCAAAGACTTGAAGATCAAAATGTGATCATCAGAGTGTTTTTAATGATTGGGATATTAGGACAGTCATGTGATTAGACAAGAGAGAAATGCCCCCCCCAAAAAAACTCCACAGGAAGGACAGAACCTTTTATTTTACAGGCTAATGTGTTTACTGATGTACAGTTTCTAATGTCTTTGTCTCTGTTCTTCTGCTACAGGGGGGAAAAACAGAGAAACGTAAGTTTGTATTTTGGAGAAATATGGAATTTTCATTGTTTTATTCACAAAATATATTCATTATTTTTGATCTCACCATTACAGCTTAATAAAGGACTTCAAGGACTTGTGTCAATTGTGTGGGTGTAAACAGGCATCAGTGGTGAGTGTCATTTTAGCATATTAAAAGAATAGTAAGTATAATTGTCCATTAAAAAAATACATATGTAATTGTAGAAAATACATGGACCCTAAAATTATATTACTTACCGACAGTACATTTTGATTTATAGTAATAAATACAGTGAGTCACTATATATGCCATAAAGTGCCATCTCAACTGTTTGGTAGATGTGTATAATGTGAATATTTTTAAAATTGTGGGGTCAAAAAAAAAAAAAAGCCACCACTTGTTTTTCTTATTGCCCTCAAAAAAATAAATAATAAAAAAAATCCCATTGCATTTTTCTTGGTGAGGATATTAAAGGGTTAAGTTTTGATTAGTTTGAGTGTTGCAAGCACTTCAACTTCTTCAATTGTAGTGTCACATAAGAAACATCATATCTTACCTTAAACACAGGACTCACCAGCAGAGAAGCATGAACTAGAGGCTCTACGGTCTACATAAGCTGCTTCTGCTCCACGGGAATCAACATCTTAGGAGGTAAGATCTTGCTCACACATTCTTTATACTAGTAGTGTAAGAAAATGAAAACAAAAAAAGAATTTCAGACATTAGTAATTCTAGTAATTGACAACTGACTGCTCTGAGAAAATCCTGCTTCATTTAGTTGTTGTTTGTGTCCATCAAACTTTCGGTACAAGCTACCTGGCAGCATCAACAGCACTAAAAAGACTAAAAACAGTATAAAGGAGAATTAGAACTCCTGTAGAGAACAAATTGGATTTACAAGATATGTGTTTAAACTTTTCTAGTTTCTGAAATAAAAGCAGCACCAGCCTCCAAATGAGCAGAATAGCTGATGCCTGACATTATACACGTTTCCACCATCTCTAAGTGTAATAATTCAGAAAAATTCACTGTTGCAGCCATTCTGAAGGTTTGGTTTGAGGAGCTGTGTTATAGCTTGTTCTTTGAGTGACTAAGGACAAATGTGACTGGCTATTTTTGTGACCATTTATGAAATGGTCAGTTGCTTAAACACAGCACAGTTGACCCTACACTTCCTCTACTCTGTAACACTGCAATCAGTTTTTCAGTATGTCTACATTTAAAGGCAGTAAAAAGAGATGCATGTGTCTTTTTTATATATAGGTATAGAGGAATTATTGCTTCTTGCATGTAGACCACCTGCATGAGCACATGTTACATTTGGAGCCACCGATCGACACAGATGGATTATTGGTTGTGATTCATATCTGGAACAGTTCTTTTACTTTTTTGTTAGTTTTTTTAATTGCATCTTTATTTTATACTTTAAAATGCACAAAAAAGTTGTATTATTATATCCATTTTCTGCTATTACTTTTATTTGTTGCATTATTATTTGTTTTGTTTATGATCTTTTCTTCTTGTTGCTGCTACTTTGTATTGTAAAGCACTTGGAGCTGCCATGTTGATGTATGAAAATTTATTTAAACATGGATGATGATATCATCATCATCATCATCGATATCATCGATATCATCATCATCAATAGAGAAAATCCCAATATTTACTTGAATATGAACATTTATATGGTGACATTGAAGATAAAGGAAACCATTGCGTCAAAGCATCACTCTTGATCTGGAATTCTTAACCTGCCAGTCCTCTACCATGCCAGTGTCACTGCTGTGCTGAGAATCATGTCAGAACCTGGCTTCATGCTGTCCCATGGTAAATTGTTATAATGAACATTACATTGCATAAGTAAAGAAGATGGTCCTAGATTTAGAGATAGGATTTTGTTAACTTTTAAAAATCTTCTGTTTGCTGGCCATGCCATAAAGCTGATAGCCTTTCCTGATGAAAAGCATTAACAGCTTTTGCTCTGTGGTGAGATACTTTATCATCCTGAAAAATGACTTCACCAAACCTGTTTTCTATCGATGGGATCAGTAAATTGTTGAGGTTGATTGCCGTCTCTTCTGGTCCTGACATGCAATCCTATATTGTAATTGAGAGAGGAAATGTGATTTTTTTTTTTTTTCTTTTCACAAAAAAAAGGTGCTGTGTCTGTACATTTTTTGTTACAGGCAGTGGTTTTAAGGTCCCACTTTGTATGTTAAGTTTTTTTTTTTTCAGTTGCAAAGTACATAATTGTAATAAAATAAAAAACCTGGAGATGAGATGGAGTGTGTGGCGTCTTAACTATTTTAAAGGGGTGGCGCTGTTGAGAGATGTAGATGTAGGATGTAGCTTCGTCAGATTTCATTAATTAAGCCCATAAAAAGCACAAGTTGATTTAGCAAACCGAATTAGAACGCACTTTAGAAGTTAAGATTTTTGACTGGAACCAAGTAAAATACACAAGATGCCGACAAGAAGAGGTGATCCCAAGACAGAAACAACTGAAGAAGCAGGCCGAGCAGCAAACACGAGTTCGCGTGAGGTACAGCTACAGGAGGCATCGTCGGAGATGAATGCTAATGTCTTAATGGCCATTGAATCACTCCGTTCAGAACTGCGCTCCAGTAAAACGGAAATTTGCAGTAAAATTGATGAACGAATCTCCGAGGCACTGAGCACTCTCAGAAGTGAAATGTCAGCATTAAGAGAAGAAACAAGCAAAATTTGCAAGCCTAAAGTCTAAACTGGACTGCCATGACAGAACTTTAACCAGTTTAACGGACTCTGCCTCACGGACGACAGACATGGTTACTGAGATAGGGTCAACGGTAAATGTCTCCATTTTCAAGTGGAACAACTTATGGAAAAGTGTATGGACTTGGAAGGTCATTCTAAAAGACAGAAATTAAGAGTCGCAGGGATTAAAAGAAGGGACAGAACACGGCCAAAAGACCAGTGGTGGAGCCAGACTTTTATCCTTGGGGTGGCCAGAGGGTGGATAAAGCTATTTTAGGGGGTCCACAAACAACACCAATGAATATTTAAGAAACACAATCAATTGCAATCAAAATCTGTAAATGTTGTACTTTTTCATATCAAGTACATGTTAAGCTTACAGGAGATAAGATTTGTGTATGAAATTTACAGTTTACTAAAACTTTACTAAAAAAGTTTACTAAAAACACAGACGCATGCAAATACCCATGCAATTTGTTTAGAAAAAAAAAATCAATGGTGCCATCTCGGCATGAACATAGTACAGAGCTTATCAAGCAAGCACTAAGAATTCTCCCTAAGTGCCAAGCTACTTAATTCTCAGCTTAGAAGAGCATAATTCTTTGGTTGTGGTAAGAAGTAGAAAAATGTTTCACAGTCAATGTTGAGGGCACGTGCCCTCCTTGACTCAACACTGAGAGTTCCAAGGTGACTTAACCAGTCATCAGCCATTGTTGTCCTAAGGTGGGTTTTAAAGCTGAGAAGCTTCGCTCACAGGAAGCAGTGCTGACTGGAGTGACCACAGCAATCTTACAAAGCCTGAAAATCTCATGGAAAACCTCTTTGTAAGGTTCAAGAAACACAATAAATTCAAGCAAGGTAGATGCTCTGTCTAATCCACTCTTCACTCTCCTATCCAAAAGCCGCTTGGTTTGATGAACCTCATGCTTGAGGTCACTTAAATCTGACTCATAGGTCTGTGCAAAGGCAAACAGAGGCTCGTCAGTCAGGAAAGTTTCATTCTTTGGGTTCAGAGACTGCACCCCTTTTATAATCTCAACTTTTCTTTGAAAAACTCCTCTTCAGTTCAGTTATGAGACAATCACCTGATAGAAAAGTGCTCTGGAGAAGCCATCATCACCACAGTTTCTCTGGCCTACAGTGCTCATCACCAGTGAGTCAAGAAATCTTGAGCTGATTCTAGGATGTCTTTTATATTGTGTTTGTACACCAATCTTGCATTGCTCAGCCAGCACCTCAACCTCTTTCCATAATTCCATAATAAGTACTTTTCATTTCTGTAGTCCTGGAAAGTGTCTAAGTGCACCTACTAGTTCCACAGCCCTAGCTAGATCAAGTGTGCTGGACTGGAGCAAGTCAGAAAGACATTTAGCATCACCAAGAACTTTACAAAAGGTCACTAATAACCTTATGAAATGCAAATCTATCTGAGAAAGAAGACCCCTCGCCTCAACTGATCTATCGCCACTTCTTTCAAGTCCAAGATCCTGCAACAGTTTTAAGAACTGCTGGAAGTCTGTCCCTCAGATTACGGCATGCAGTGCATCTGCATGCCCACTTGTGTCTGACAGTGCCTGTAGCTCCCTAGGCTGCTGCAATGGGTACAGCTCTTTCTGAACAGCAAGCGACTTCATATGCACATAAGAGCCAGATACAAAGTTATACAGCTGCTCCAAAAGTGCAAAAAAGTCAACCACCTTAGGTGCTGCTTTTGTAGCATCAACAAGAACCAAATTCAAGCAATGTGCATTACAGTGAACGTAAAATGCAAATCTGGCGTTGTTTTGAATCCTTGCAGACACACCAGAATGCTGGCTGCTCATGACGGATGCACCATCGTACCCTTGCCCCACGAGGTAATTTCTGTAGTCCAGACCATGTCTCTCTAAGCAACTGCTTGGAAGCACAAGAAACTTTCATGGATGGCACCATTGTAATAATACCGTAAAACTATAGACATTTGTTCCTTTTTTTTTTGCAAGTCTTTTGTTTCATCGGCGATCACACTGAACACCATGTTCTTTCACTTCTCTCATGATTTCACTCTGTACCCTCTCTGCTAAGCCCTGAAGAATTTCATTCTGGATCTGGTGACTGGTGTACTTGGCATTCCCATATGCTTCTAACCTTTTCTAAATAAATTGGTCATGTTTTGCGATTTCATGCAATATGGCCAAAAAGTTTCCCCTGTTGTCAGAGTCCTCAGACTCTCGATGCCTCCTCTGTGCAATACTTTGTGTTGCCGTCAAAAGCAGTACATTAGCTTTCAGATTCAGGTGAAATGCTTGTATCATAGCTGACATAAACCAAAGATTTTTGGAGTATTGAGGTTTTGCACACGTTCAAAAACAAGTCATCACTGACCCTTGTGCAGGACTTCCTGGATGGTTGTAAACTCCCTACCTTGAGCCGGAAGGATCGTAAACAGATGAATGCAGAGATAACAAGTGAAGAAATTGTAGAAACTATCAAAACTCTCAAAGCTGGTAAAATCACCAGGTCTAGATGGCTTCGGTAATGAATTCAGTATCCGGGAAGAAATTCAGTAACCTGTTGGCCCCATATTTATGCAAGATGTATAATCATTCATGTACTGATGGAAGATTGCCATCTACTCTAAATGAAGCAGTTATAATTGTAATACCCAAAAAGGGCAAAGACCCAGAGGAAGTTGGATCATATAGACCCATCTCACTGTTAAATTCGGATCAAAAGATTTTAGCCAAATCCCTCTCTAGAAGACTCAGCCCGTTTATGGGTCGCCTAATACATCCAGATCAAACAGGATTTATACCTAATAGGGAATCAGCCTTAGACAACTTTATAATATTATAAACTCCAAGAGACTACCTGGGGAAAATCGGGTAGCAATGTCACTTGACACTGAAAAGGCATTTGATCGCATCTAATGGTGTTATCTGTTTTTGAAGATGGGACAATGTTCAGAGGGACTAGACAAGGCTGTGTACTTAGTCCGATGTTTGCATTGGCTGTTGAGCCTTTAGCGGAGACCGTTTGATTACACCCAGATATCTATGGCTATAATCCAATTCATACTACAAATAAAGTGTCCTTATATGCTGATATTATTTAATATATAACACATCCTGCATTGTCTCTTCCAGTGCTACTCAACTTAATTGACTTTAGTACATTTTCGGGATAAGATTAATTGGGGAAAGAGTGAACTAATGTCTATAGGGACTAGATTTAATTTTCTTTCAAAATCTACCATTTAAAAGTGTGTAGGATGAATTTACCTATTTGGGAATTAGTGAAAAAAACAGTACAGTACATTATGTGATAAGAATATGATTCCATTAGTGGATAAATTAAAGAACAAAGTTAAATTTTGGCCATTACTTCCGTTATCACTCTTGTGCAGAGTGAACGCCATAAAAATTGGTTTCTTACCCCAAATACAATATCTTCTCCAACAATTACCAATATTTATACGCAAATCATTTGAATTCTATCATATTAAATTTTATATGGAACGACAAGACTCATAGGATAAAGATGACTCATCTTTGTAAAAGCAGAAAATGAGGAGGCATTGCCCTTCCAAATTTCATGCTCTACTACTGGGCAGCAAATATCTGTTTTACAAAATTTTGAATCAATGATAACGCAGGGATATACGACTGGTTGGAAATAGAAAGGGAAGATTGTCGGCCCTACAGTACTGGAGCAATTATCCTATCTCCCACTTCAATTCACAAATTTTACTACAATTTCAATCCTATCAGTCCGAATACAATTTGTATTTGGAAGCAGGTTAAACATTACTTTAATATCAGTGAATTATCTTTGCTAACACCCGTCTTAAATAACCCATCCTTGGTTCAATCAACTTTAGACAAAGCTTTTGAACGCTGGAATAATCTAGGGATCCAAAATATTGGAGATTAGTATATCAGCGGGGTCTTTGCATCTTTTCAGCAACTGCAGGGAAAATTTGGTCTTCCAAATACCAATTTCTTCAGATATCTCCAAATTAGAGATTACGTGCAAAGACAAATTACTAATTTTTTTTGTAATTTACGAATCAGCAAACCCAAATAAATTGGACAAGCTACTGGAAACTAGCACTAGCTCAGATATATGAATAAGTCATTGATATGACTATATTAACACACAGCCTCCCATCAACTGAATTAAAGGCAGCTTGGGAAGAAGAATTGGTGGTCCAACTCTCTAGGGAAACCTGGGAAGAGGGTCCTGAGGCTATACATACATGTTCCACTAGCGCATGACACTGTTTAGTTCAATTTAAAATCCTACATCGGCTATATTATTGTAGATCAAAGTTATGTACGTTCTTCCCAGAGCTCTCGCCCATGTGTAATAAATGTGAAGTAGTAGAAGCCGCACTGTCACATAGCTATGTTTTATGTCTCAAATTAGAGAAGTACTGGAAAGATGTATTTAAAAATATATCTAATATTCTGAAGGTTGATTTGAACCCTGACCCAGTGTTGATTATATTGGGAGTGTTTGTGGGACCGAGAGTGCTGAGTGGTGCCCAGGTTACCCTGCTTGATCATGCACTTATTGTAGCAGAAAAAGTTATTTTGTTCTTCTGCAAAAACAGGACCTAATATATGGTTAGCAGGACTGACATGTACACTACATCTAGAGAGAATACGATAAAAGCAACCTGGCCGAATTTGAGAAATTTGGGCCCCATTTATTTCCTACTTGAAAGACAACTGACTGTAATAGGAAAGGAGGTTTGGTTGGATGCGTGCACCAGGTTGGGGGGTAGGGTGGTGGGGTGGGTGGGTCCTGAAGCAACTGTACTATAATGCCGTATAGTGTACATTGTCCATATTATGCTTCTCAATAAACAGATTAAATGAAAATATTTGAATGGATTGTGGTACAATTATGTTCCCTGACTAAAGATACAGTATAGTACCTTGATTTCTGAGAGTGTAGCTGTCCTTTAGTGCAGCAACTAAGTATTTAATGGATGTGTTCTTTGTATTTGGAGGTCGTGTTGCATTTTGGGCTTGAGCAGCTGGGAAACACTGCTGCAGACTTCTACACCCAATTAGGTTTTCTACATAAAGGATATGATTTGCATTAATGTCTACTGACTGCTTATGGAACTGCTGACAGAAATATTTAATGAAACATTCCTGATTAATAATCCATCCATCCATCCATCCATCCATCCATCCATTTTCCAAGCCGCTTCTCCCTCAGGTTAATGGGGGGTGCCGGAGCATATCCCAACAGTCAGCGGGCGGAAGGCAGGATACACCCTGGACAGGTCGTCAGTCCATTGCAAGGCAAACAGACAGACACAGAGTCACTCACACTCACACCCAGGGGCAATTTAGCATGTCCAATTGGCCTGACTGCATGTCTGGATTAATAATCAATAAACTAAATATTAGCCAACTTGAAATCTGAAAAAAAAAAAAACCTTGGGAACTATAGGCTATAGACTGCATGCACTTACAATATCATCTCAAAAGTGGACAAACTCAATGAACACTTGAGCTCACAAAAAGAATAAACTGTATAAAGTGTAGCTACTAATTAGGGCTGAAATGAAGGGAATTTTTGGATGACATTTAGCTGAGGTTTTTAAAAAAAAGAAAAAAAAAAAAGGAATTTTGTTAGATGACAAATTAGTTGAAGTGAACTCCTGAACTTGGGTGAAGAGGCTGTGTAAGATGACCTTGAGAGGATGAAACAACCAGGTCAGAATTGGTTTAAAATAAAAAAAATTACATCATGTGCTTTTGGTTTGACAGGTTGCCAAAAAAGGGTGCAGGGTTTGGATACAATGGGGACTAAGATGGCATGGAATTGTGTAAAAATGGGTTGGGTGATACTTCACCACCCCAAAAAGGATATAAAAAGGGACATTGTGATGTGCATTGTGGTTGTCTGGGAATCATCTTGTCACTTAAAGCACAATAAAAGAGAAGTTATTCCTTACACAAGAACTTAGCAGCTGACGTCTTTTTTTTATTCTTTTTGTTCTTTATCCTTTTGTTTACTTTTTGTTGTTATTCTTTTATTACTTTAATTCTTTTAAGCTCACGGCCAGGGAGAAGCTCCTGAAAAAAACCCAGAGGTCTCAGAAGACAGACCAGAGTTATAAAGGTTATATATATTCCCCAATGGGGTGTTATTTCTTACAATTGATTAACAGAGAACAAAGAAGATACAACTGGTTACAAATAATGGCAAGATGCATAAACATGACAGTGTTAACATATATGCATAATGAATAAAGAGGAAGGAAGCTCTAATATGGTGAAAAAACATTACCCACCTGGCCCCCTCTACTGACTCTCCTCTCCGCACCCTCAAGGACATTACACAATAATTCACAGTAGGACTTGTCAGTTCATCCAGGCATGTAATAGGACTATTATCCGCAACCTGCCTTCTGCCCAATGACTGCTGGGATAGGTTCCAGCACCCCCCGCGAGCGAATGAACGAATGACACAAGGTTCAGACACCAGTAGGTTGTCAACACCACAGAAGAGCAATAAGACAGATCAACATAATTGAGGGTTTATTAAAGCAAATAACACAAGACAAACGGGGGTGGGATTGGAGGGGTAGCTGCTCACCTACAGGGGTAACACTGCAAACAGGGAACACAGCAATCATACAAACCAACTACAAAACCACACAATAGTTTGGTGTGACAAGAATTAAAAGCATTACAAGCTCAAGATAAAACCACTACAAAACCTGAAATAAGCCTGTAGTGAACAGTGAGACTCCTCACCCCAGCCAGTGGCCCACAAAGTACAAGCTTAAAACCCAACTAATTAAAATAAAATCACCTTTATTAACCTTAACAAACAGTATCTAAAAGCATGAACCCAACACACATTACCAAATCCAGACTACTGCCTACACTAGGCCGCTGGCTAGAGTAATTGGTGGCGTAATTACAGTGTCCCAGTACAGGTTGGCCACCCTGTCTGAGACAAACAAAACCAAATTAAGTGAACACACACACACAAAAACATGCACCAAATCACACATTGAAACTGCACTCACCCATACACTCTCACAAAATATCAGCGAAACCCAACTACAGGAGATCAGGCAAGTCACAGATAAGTGAAACAGTCTCAACATATACACACACACACACACACACACACACACACACACACACTCACTCACTCACTCACTCACACACCTAACACAGACACTCCAAAGGAAATAAACCTGCACGCCACCAACCTTACCCCCTGCACAAAAGACCGACAACAAAAAAAAGCCCTCAGCACCTCCAACTTCCTGCTTTTAATGGGGAGCCATCATTTCAGACTGGGCACTTCCTGTCACTCAGCGCCACAGCTCCCCTATTGTCCCAGCTCAGACATTACACCCACCCTGAACACAGTGCCTTCTGTTACACCCCCTCCACTTTTCCGCAGCCTGTCCTCAGGCTGACTTCAAGCATCCCCATATCTTTCTTGTGGGATGCCTTTGGTGGTATGGTGTGACCGACGGGGTCCCTCAGCGTCAGGGGCAACCCCATCCTCTGTGGATGGTCGTGCAGAGGGAGTGCAGGTTGTCAAAGGTGGTAGGAACCAGGTCGGTAGAAACAGCCAATGGGTTGGGGGTCCAGGTCCATCTGCGGCTGCTGCCGCTTCTTCCCCAGAATCCTGTAAAGACAGAGGACAAGGCCGAAGCAACTTCCTATGCAAAACCCTTTTTCCCACTCCCCTTTTCAGGCTTAACAACGTAAACAGGTATGTCAAGGTTCGGTTGCTTAGTCACCACATAGGGCATACTACTCCAGAAGTTAGCCAGTTTGCCCTGTCCCTTGGGACCAACATTACGGACCAACACCCGTTCTCCCACCATTAAAGGACCCAGGAGACCCTGATTGTCGTGTTGTTTCTTTTGATGTTGCCCTGCCCGTCAACTCCCCAGCTCTCCTGTAGGCATAATGTAGGCGCCCATGGTGTCTTCTCACCCACTCCTCCACAGTACTCTGTTCATCCACAGGGTGCCCCAGCATCACATCCAGGGGGTCCTGACATGCCGTCCAAATATGAGGTAGGATGGTGTATACCCTGTGGAGCTATGGACAGTGTTATTATAGGCATGCAGCATTTCGGGCAAGTAATCAGCCCACCTTTGTTTCTTCTCATCCACCAGAGTTCCCAGCATTCCAAGTAGAGTCCAGTTGAAACGCTCTGTGAGGCCGTTACCCTCAGGATGGTAGGGAGTGGTATGACTTTTTACAGCCGTATAGTTCACAGAGCTGCTTCACCACTGCTGCCTTAAAATTTGGACCCTGGTCTGAGTGAAACGAGGATGGACAGCCGAAGTACTGTATAACCTGCTGCCACATAACCCTCACGGTGGTGGCAGCCGCTTGATCTCGGGTGGCTGCTGCCCAAGCAAACTTGGTGAAGTGATCAGTCAGTAGCATGATGTTTTGGAAGCCCCCAACTGCAGCTTCAAGAGACAAAGTCCATTGTGACCAGTTCGAGAGGGTAAGAGGTAGCAACAGGGGTCAAGCCAACAGCTGAGGTGCCAGGCCTTTTCCTAAGGGTGCACTGTTGGCATTCTGCACACCATTTCTGGACATCAGTAGCCATATGTGGCCAGTAGAAATTTATCTGCAGCATTTTCAGTTGTGAAATGTGCCATCTTGTCATGACAACAGGTAAATGCCTCCTTCTGAAGACTCTGAGGGAGAAGGAGCTGGTACCATGGCATGTTAGTGTTTGGGTCTTGGGTGCAACGATATAGTACCCCCTCTTGAAGCTGCAGGTGGGGCAGCTCCTTCAACAGCCTCAGTACGTTGGGGGCTTCCCGTTGTCGTTCGATCTGCCGCAAAGGTCTCTTTCTCTGGAAAACACGCAATACCCGAGAGATTACAGAGTCCTGCTGCTGCACTTCTGCCCACCTTTCCATTGTCCAGTCCTGTCCTATTCTAGAGCCCCCAGAAGGCTGTGGCAGGTCTGGTGCTGGCCCAATAGAGGCTGCGAGCTGGACCCTAAGAGGCAAGCTCGCACCACTTCAACGGTCACCTCTTGGAACCTGGGAACCTCCATACCATTGTCGTCCTCTGGCACCACAGCAGCACCTACTGGGTAGCGGGACAGAACATCAGCATTTACATTTAATTTGCCATAGCAGTGTTTGAACAGGAATCTACAGCTAGCCAGCCGAGCCACCCACCGCTGCTCCACCGCCCCTAATTGTGCTGTGACCAGATGTGCAAGGGGATTGTTGTCAGTATATACAGTGAAGTCTGAGCCAAGGAGGTACTCGTGGAATTTCAGTAATGGCCCATTTAAGAGCCAGTAGTTCCAGTTTGAAAGAACTATAGTTAGCATCATTACGTTCTGCACCCTGGAGACCCCTACTGGCATAAGCAATAACCTTCTCCTGTCCATCCTGTTTTTGTGAGAGCACGGCCCCTAAACCTCTGTGGCTTGCATCTGTATAGAGTAGGAAGGGCAGCGTGAAATCTGCAAATGCCAGGACTGGCACCTGCACAAGGCCTTGTTTTAGGGATTCAAAGGCTGCTCCACATTCATTAGACCAATTCCAAGGAGGGCATAAGGCCTTGGCCTTAGCTTTCTTAGCAGGGTGCCCCCCAGTAGCTTATGCAGTGGTGCTGCTATTTGTGAGAACCCCTTCACGAACCTGTGGTAGTACCCAGCCAGGCCAAGGAAAGCTCGCAACTCCGTAGCAGACTTTGGTACCTTCCACTGCTGAACAGCCATCACCTTATCAGGGTCTGGAGCTATGCTAGCATCAGACACCACGTGACCCAGATATTGGACACTGCTTCGGCGAAGCTTGCATTTGTCTGGTTTCAACTTTAGACCCTGCTGGGAAAGGCGAGAGAAGACAAAATCAAGGTGGTCAAGGGGGCTACTAAAGTCTGCAGCAAAAACGATCACATCATCCAAATAAATCAGCAGTGATTGATAGTTTTGATCTCCCAAGCAGCTCTCCATTAGGCATTGGAAGCTTGCCGGTGCATTGCACAAACCAAACGGCATTCGATGGAACTCGAATAGCCCCATAGGAGTAATAAAAGCAGTGTTGTCCATATCCTTTTGGTGCATTTTGACTTGCCAGTAACCAGATGCAAGGTCAAGAGTCGTGTACCAGCAGGCCTTCTTTAAGCTGGCTAACGCATCTAACACCCGGGGTAGAGGGTATGAGTTCTTTCTGGTTACCTGGTTCAGCTGCCTATAGTCTACACAGAAACGAATGGAGCCATCCTTCTTTCGTACTAGGACTATAGGGGAAGACCATGGACTTGAGCTGGGTTTGATTATGTCTGCATCCAACATTCGTTTTATCAGAGCTTTGACCTCACTGTACAGATTTGGAGGGATCTGTCGATACCTCTGTCTGATTGGGGCTGCATCACCTGTTGGGATCTCATGTAAGATGGTCTCCATGCAGCCATAGTCCTCCTCATGCTGTGAAAAAACAGACTGATGTTTAGTCAACAGTGTGGCCAGTTTCTTTTTGCACAGCTGACAACTGAACCCCTTCTAGGTCAAATTGCGGTGGTGGGTTGGTGTTCACACTACCTACTCCCACGGCATTGACTGGCACCCCACCAACATCATTGGGGGCCAACTGCAAGTCAGGGCAGTCATCAAACACTTCACACACATTTAATGTCAGCAATTCTCCCAATTTTTGGTACGGATACACAGCCAATGGTGTAGTATGGATATTTCGAACACGCACCTGCATCTGGCCATTTTTCACATTCACCAAGGTACGAGCCACCAGCAGACCATCTCTTATAGGTAGCGGCTCCATGAGGGCTTCATAACTTCGACCACAAGGTCCGTTTCTAGCTCTGCAGTTCAACAGCACCTCACGATTACCTGGCACTGTTACAGGGCGCTGACTAGCATAGCCCACAAAGCGGTGCTCTTTTTGGCAGATATGCATAGCTTTCTGCCACGTGACTTTTCCCAAGGTGTTCAATGGTGGTTGATTCTTGACGTCACGGGGGCCGCTCTTCTGAAACAAAACTTGCCACACTTCTTTGATAATATTCATCCCCACTAGTGCAGAAACTGTCAAACATGAATTTCTGACTACAATTACTCCCACATTCTCTAGGCCTACACCAACACCTGTCCACCTGAAGTGTTACGTAACCCAGATACGGTATCTCTTTGCCAATGGCTGCTCTCAACTTTAGCCAGGAGGTTGGATCCCTTAGCCGCTGACCATGCTTTCCAAAATGCTCTTCAAACCAGTCCTGACGCATCATGGATACTTGAGAGCCCGTATCCAATAGGCATGAGACAGCAACGCCATCCATGGACACCTGAATCATTGGGCATTCTCCAACAAGATCGCATGGGGGCAAACTCGTGCTTGAAGGGGTATTTGCTGCTGTGGAGTTAACTACATGCCGCAACAGAGGGCTTGTATGGGGTAGGTCAGAGTTTGATGTGGACAGTGTCAAAGGGGACTGGTTTGTTGGCGGAAAGGTGACAACAGCATAAGAGACTGATTTAAAAGTTGTAGGGTTTACTGCAGACACTACTTGGAGAGGAGTGGGGCATGAATTTTCCTCTGACCTGGAAGATGTATGTAGTGGATCATTTACCAGTGGGCCTACTGTTTGATCCTCAACAGTAGTGGGCTGTAGGTTCTGCTTAGGGCACTGGCGGGCAATGTGACAATGAGTCCTACAGTTAAAGCATATAGGGCGCCCTTGTTCATCATACTAACGGGGACTGGGCTGTTGGCCTGCCCGTTGGTGTCTTGGGCCTGGAGAGTAGCTGCGTGACCTTTGAGGAACCTCCAGTGAGCCCTTGCTCTGGGGACTCCCCTGCTGTCTTTCTGAAACTATTCCCTTATACTCTGCAGGAGGGTCTGGGAGAGATTATTCACCTGAAGTTAGACTTCCTTTGACAGCTCAGCTTTCAGTTCCACTTTTAGTTTCTTAAGATCATCCCAAGGTGGTTTTTGTGGGGCATTCCTCACTGTTCCACAATAAGCATGGCCCTCTTCTTCTAACCCAGCACGCAGTACTGCCTCAGTCTTCACATCTGAAAATTTAAGGGCATTATCCAATGTTACCTTTAGCCTCAGGTGCCTCTTCAGCCCTTCATCAAACAGTCCAGAGATTAACTGGTCTCGCATCAGCACCTCTGGATTCAGGATATTGGCAGAGTCATTCACCATCATCTTCTGCCAACACTCCTGTAAATGGAGTGCAAAGCCTCGCACACTCTCTTCTGAGTGTTGCCTACAATTGAAAAAAGTGAACGAGTGACTGAGGCAGAGGCAGGGCTAGCATATAAATCTTTAAGCTTTTGGAAAACTTTTGCCACTGTATCTTTGTCAGTGTCAGGCAGAATGGCTATTTCCCGCTTTGCTTCCCCATCTAAGCAGTTAAAAACCCAATCAATTTGGTTTTCTTCAGGTATAGCACACATTCTGATCCACATTTCCAAAATCACCCCTCCATTGCTTAAAAGAAATGTCATTTGCCCCTCTCCCCCCTGAGAATCTAGAGCAAGGCGTGATCTATGGGAAGAGGGATCGTATAGAAAAAGCTCTTGGTCTCCCAACTCCCTCATTTTGACTGAGACATCTTTGATGCTGTAACAACCTTAAAATACTGATCCTGCTGACTACGCCAAGATGTAACACAAGGTTCAGACACCAGTAGGTTGTCAACACCACAGAAGAGCAATAAGACAGATCAACATAATTGAGGGTATATTAAAGCAAATAACACAAGACAAATGGGGGTGGGATTGGAGGGGTAGCTGCTCACCTACAGGGGTAACACTGCAAAAAGGGAACACAGCAATCATACAAACCAACTACAAAGCCCACTACAAAACCACACAATAGTTTGGTGTGACAAGAATTAAAAGCATTACAAGCTCAAGATGAAACCACTACAAAACCTGAAATAAGCCTGTAGTGAACAGCGAGACTCCTCACCCCAGCCAGTGGCCCACAAAGTACAAGCTTAAAACCCAACTAATTAAAATAAAATCACCTTTATTAACCTTAACAAACAGTATCTAAAAGCATGAACCCAACACACATTACCAAATCCAGACTACTGCCTACACTAGGCCGCTGGCTAGAGTAATTGGTGGCGTACAGTGTCCCAGTACAGGTTGGCCACCCTGTCTGAGACAAACAAAACCAAATTAAGTGAACACACACACACCAAATCACACGTTGAAACTGCACTCACCCATACATTCTCACAAATATCAGCGAAACCCAACTACAGTAGATCAGGCAAGTCACAGATAAGTGAAACAGCCTCAACATATACACACTCAATATCTCACACACCTAACACAGACACTCCAAAGGAAATAAACCTGCACGCCACCAACCTTACCCCCTACACAAAAGAGACCAACAAACAAAAAAAAAAGCCCTCAGCACCTCCAACTTCCTGCTTTTAAAGGGGAGCCATCCTTTCAGACTGGGCACTTCCTGTCACTCAACGCCACAGCTCCCCTATTGTCCCAGCTCAGACATTACACCCACCCTGAACACGGTGCATTCTGTTACAAATGAATGAATGAAATCCGCATTTAATAGCTTGATAGCAGAAGGAATAAAAGACGTGGAATAGCGATTTGTTCTACTGAAGGGCGTAATATAACGCCGACCTGACGGCATTACCGTAAATTTCACTGGACAAAAACGTGATCACACTGAGTGATGATCCCTTTTGCTTTCTGAGCCACTTGTTTCTCCCACAGGGAGACCAGGTCTCTGTCAGACTCCAATTATCTTTGAACAAATTTTTTTTACAATGCCCTTTAGGCTATTCTTGTCCCTCACTGACAGACCATTGAACCAACACAAACGAGAAAGTTAAGACACTTTCAATAAAAGCCTGGTAGAAACTGAACACTGTATGACAAATATAAAGAATTCAACTTGCGCAATAAATGACCTCTTTGTTGACCCTTCTTAACAACCATCTCTGTGTTCGCATCAGATTTAAGTTGGGAATCGAATACTGTCCCTAAATACTTGTGTCCACAATTTGTACCTCTTTACCATGTATGACACTAGCTTTCGGTTCCTTTTGATTTTGCCTGAAATCAATGATTAATTCCTTAGTTTTTGACACATTAAGGTCAAGAAAGTGCTCATCACACCACATAAGAGCAGGAAGAGCACAACCATGATCTGACTGAGCCCTGAAGAAGAGATAATACAGTGTCATCAGAAAATTTTACAAGACCGCTGCCCTCTCAAACTCCTGCAGCTGTCTTATGTACATAATAAAAAGCAAAAGGAGACAGGACACAACCCTGGGGTGGACCTTAGGGCTGGACATATGGCCATTCACCCAAACTCGTTGAATTCTGTCTGTCAAAAAATCTAAAAAGCAACACCAACAGCTGATCAGGTAGTTTAAAATAAGAAGCCAGTTACTCAAATGTATGAGGCTGCATCTTATTAAAAGCTGAAGAAAACCATAATCCACTAAAATAAAAAACAAGATGCCAGACGTGTAGCTCACTGCCTGGCTTTTCAACAGTGTATAAGTAAGTCCATCACAGTAGTGATGAGCATTTTTCTCAATCGCATAAATGCAGTTCATAAAAAAAAAAAAAAAAAATCCTGTTGAAGCACAGCACTCAACTCACCCAAACACTTTCTCCTCTCAGTAAAACAATTTCCTGTATGCTGTAACATAGTGCAATGAGACGGACGCATGTGCATAGACAAGCGAGATTTATTATGGGCAAATCCAAAATCAGGGTCAAGACAGTCCATGGTCAGAGTTAACAATCAGAGGTGGAGTCGGACAACAAGGGGGCTGGACTGAACCAAAACAAAGGCACATGGATGAAAAAGTAAACAAAAAGCACATGGACAGGACTGGGAGTTGCCAAATTGTGACATATGCCTAAGCCTAAAGGGAAAATTCCACCAATTTTTCAAAATGTTTCCATAATTCAGTCATTGAGATGTAAACCATGATTCAGAGTGATTTGATGTGAGATGGTTAATTTGTAGAGAAACTTGCAGAGTCAGCTTTCTTTACAGTGGTATTGACAGGAACTAGGGTTCACGGTGTCTACAACACAAATATAGCCTTTTTATTTACTATCCTCAACCACCTACACAGGCCTTTTGAGTTTTTATATGCAAGTGTTGATGATGGCAAAAGTAGTGGAAATCTGATAATTTTCTTTGGGGATTTTTTTCCCCCCTCACAACACCCTTCATGTACTTCATGCCATTTAAGGCCAGATCCATCATAGAATAATAATTAAGACATCAGGCAATATATTCATAACCACCTCATGTAATGACTTAGCCAGTGAGCGAGTGAGGTGGATGTCTGGTTCCTATCAACACCACTGTAAACAATTCTGACTCTAAGCTTCTCTAGAACAGAACATTTCAGACCAAACCGCTCTGAGACTTTCTTGACATGTTAACCATTTAAAAAAAAGGAAATGGTGGATAACGTATTTCTGTTTTATAGGTGTTGAAGAATGATGGTATCTGGATCACCTACACGAAGACGTGTTGGGCTTGGGATCCATTTGAGAGACACAGATGGAATCTTACAGCATGAAACTGGCATTGATTGTGATGCATGCATCCCGGGATATTTTGCACCCAGGTCTTCTCGCACACATCCGAGATCTCAGGAGTTTTGCCATGTGCAAGCAGACGTCGGCAAGACGCCATGACTTCCTTTTGTTTTGTGGGGCGTTTCACAAGGAAATAACATCAGACTTTAGCTTTTCAACAGAAGTGAGTCTCTGGGTTATAGTCTGATGTTAGCTACACCTGCTGACTGTATACGGACTGCATTTCTAACCCTCTGCCTTGTGTGCAGAGAGGTGAAGACAATTGTAAAGTACGGATTTAAACCAAAGCTGTTCTGATCAGGCGATCTTTGTTTTAATATGGTCTTTTAAAAAAAAAAAAAGCACACCCACACGTCAAATTTTGCGTCTAGAAGAAATCATAACACACCTTTAAGAAGCAATGTGTTGAACAAAATTAAAGGGGAACACGTCCCTTCTACCACCCCCCGCATAAATCTTTCTATGGACCTCTGGTACAGAACAGTTCACCAAATAAACACCAATATATTTTTGAAATTTTTGTGCGATAGTTTTGACTCCAGTGGATTAAGCTCACTGGAAGAAAGCAGTGCCCTCTACTGGTTGTGGTCAAAACATTTTGAATGTTTTAAAGTTTGTGAAAGTCTTTGAGTCATATTGCACAGTAGCTATGAATTAGAGGTTGGCGATACTGAAAAAGCTGTACATCACAATACTTACAGAAATTTGTACAGACTAAAGTGACATTTAAAACTGCTCATAAAACTATGAATTCAGCGATTGTTATTCAATATTTTACATGCTGCACTAAATCCATTTAAACAGGACTAATTATGCTCCCTTTTTTGGTGGTCAGTGCTCTAAGTACTGACTGTTCATGGGCGTTTCTGTACAGGTTCTAACATGGAAAGGTCCCTGGGTTCAAAACCAGGGAGAAACATGGTGCAGCTGTTTAGCAAACCAGCTCTGTGACCAGGAGGTCACCGGTTTGATCCCCTGAGCCGACAGTACATGACTGGAGTGCCCTTGAGCAAAGCACCTGACCCCCAACTGCTCCCTGGGCTCTCTGTGGATAGGACTGCCCACCGCTCTGTATGTGTGTCACTGCACAGAAGGGTTGGATTGTGGAGATTTCCCCATTGTGGGACTAAAAAGGAGGTGGACCCAAGTGCAGAACTGAAAGCCAGCAAAAAGAAAAAGGAGTAAGGAGATATTTGGGGGCAAGGGCGTTTGGCGTTGCTAGTGAGGTGACCCGGACCCAGTTTCAGACAGCCGCTGTAATGATCGGTGGCCCGCGGTGTTACCGCTGCGCCACTGGGATACAACAGCAGCCACAGGCAAAGCACCTCAAGAAAGGTGGAAATGAGGAGGCGGTCACCCACCAGTCTCCCCTCAAAAAAAAAAAAGGTGTGGCAAACACTGCCGCCTTAAATAGGGGAGCTCACAGGTGTCTTGGGTTAGCCTGATTAGTCCATGGCTCCTTGCTGCCATTGCCCTCTGCTGGCAGCAGATGGCGCAGGCTGGACCCTTACAGCTTTGGAGCTCAATTAACTGATGCTAATAAGCAGAGCAGAGGAAGAAGGAGATGGAGATGGAGATGGAGAAGACTGCCAAACCCCAGACTATTGGATGTAATAGTCCAAAACATCTATCTATATCAGTGTCAAACTTAGCTCATCACTTGATTGTCGATTGGAACAGCTTCACTACTGAAAAGCAGCTTGATTTGGAAAACAGCTACATTGCTGGGAAGTGTTAAGGTGGAGTGGAAAATTCAAAACAGTCAACTGCAGCTTTGTACGTTCACCGTCGTTTTGCTGTACTTTCTGTAAACTTTGTTCACCTCGGTCATTTTGGTTTCTGTTGTCTAAATTCAATTCAAACTAGCTAAAAACTAGTTGTTTCTAGTTGGCTGAGATAGTTTTATTTGAATTCCTGTGCGCCAAATGTACCAGAAAATATATTTTTTTTTTCTACCTAAATTCAGTAGTATTTTAAAATTTCTTTTTACGTATAGTTGCACTATTCTGTGTGTATACAGGATGCCTGTCATGAGTATCTGGATTTTGTATTTTATTTGGAAGGGTTTAAAAAAAATTACGTAGTTAATATACAGCTATACACTGCTAACATGCTGTCATTAAAAGGCTATTAAAAGTCCTGGCTTCAATTTAACTGAAGAATGCAGACTGACTTGTTTAGGACTCAAAGACTAGGACTTTTGACCTGGGACTCGACTTAAGACTCGCCTGTACTGACTCAGGTTTGAATCGAGACTCGACTACCTTGACTTGGGACTTTAGTGTCAAGACTTGAGACTTACTTGTTACTTGTTCCAGCCTCTGCTGATGACTGATAAAGCAGCTGACAGACTAACCACTGTGTGAAGGCTTTCTGCTGGACCCTCTAATCTGCCTTGTAGGCTCTGGGATGAGGACTATTATGTTCTTTTATGTTCAACACCAATCAATATTGATTAAGAAACTGACATTATTACAGAAAATTCCAAGCTTGTATAGCAGTCAGACACTGTAGTGCAGTGCGTAAATGTCTTCAGCCTTTAATCTAAATGATGTTCTTTGAGTCCTTGCAGGATCAATGCCCAGTACAGTGATACTAAATCTAAACTTTGAGCAACACTCAACATTCATTAATGTACCTTTTATTTTGAATATTATTAACATTAAACTTTTTTTGTGAACAGAATTTGGAAAAAATTCTTTCCAAGACTTTAAAAACTTTTTTAATGATATTCGCACAAACATCTCAATGCATTATACTGACTACACAGACAAATAAGAGGTGTGTTTACTGAAGGAGATACATATTTCACAGTAAAGATGCAAACAAGCTTATATGGCACTGTGATAGATGCTTTTTCCCCCGTACTTCTTTTTTCTCCCATTTTTTAATTATTTTTTTTTATTAATGCACTAATTATCGGCATAAATTACAGAAACATGTAAGGGTCAGCATTTGTCCTCTGTAAAATAACTGTAGTCAATACCAAGTTACCAAAATGGTAACTTTACAGAAGGAAAATGTGTTTAATTTTTAATGTAAGTCAATGGAACCAGAATTTCCAAATTATTTTAGACCATTTCTTTTGGTCCTTTATATATATATATATATATATATATATATATATATATATATATATATATATATATATATATATATATATACACACACATATATATATATATATATACTTCTTCATGCTTCAAGGGTATATAGAATCATGAACACTCAGAGAACCCTTTGCATGATTAAAGGTTCAAGATAATGGTCATATTTAGAACCATGAGTTGTATATAGAATCATGTGCATGTTTAAAGGGTTCTGAGCCTGGAGATTAATGGAGTATGGTTCTATGTAGAACCTTTCTGAAAATGCCACCAAAAAGGGTTCTTCTATTGTAACAAGATTATCACTGTGACAGTAGAAGAATGCTTTTGGATGCTATATAGAACCACATACAACACATTCTCTATCAATCTGAAGAACGGTTTTACCATGCAAAGAACTATTTAAGCATGAAATGGGTCTATATAGAACTATGGTTCTAAAGTGAACTATTGCTTTTACTAAAGAACCCTTGAAGAACCACCTTTTTAAAGTGTGTAGAAGATCTTGGTATGGTAAAAGGGCCCACTATGAAATTTAGAACCTCATCATCAGAATAAATCCCACAGATACACAATTTTGCAAATAAAAATGTTGTTTTATTTCATTTTAAAGATATAGTAGAGTGTCTATATCACAAAAAATATTAATTGGACACAACTTGAAAGAAGCAGAAGGATTTGAAATTAATTTGATTGGCAAAAAAACGTAACTCGGAAAACAAATGGTTTTGGTGGAGTTGAGTCTGGAGTGTTTGGAGCTTGAATATGAAAGAAAATGAACCCAGTCCCGCGTTTAGCGCCGTTTACTCGAATCATGCAGACACTGTCAGCAAGTGTCATGAGAGTTTTTACAGTGTGCACTTCAGTGCAACTCTGTGCACTCTTATCATACTCCTGTCTGAAAATGGTCCAGATATCCTTTTGTTTCTTCAGCTGTTCTGACACTTGCTGGAACTGTGAACATGCACTCTTATGACCTTCTTCTAACAGTTTTTCCAAATAAAGCCATTCGTGTTCTGTTTCTGGGTTAGTTATGTTCAGATTTTTTCTAGCTGTTTTAAGCACGTCCTTTGCTTTATCAATGCTGGTATTTTGTGCATTTTGAATATCCACTGCAGCACTCTGAGATCTTGTTGACATCCGTGCTTGGTCTTGGTTTTCCTTTGATGTGAAACCTTCTGGAATGTTGTTAGATTCTGGTTCTTCAGATTTGACTGGTGAGGCTTTTGGTGAATTTTTGTCAGGATCTGACTCTTGGCTGTTTGAGATGATGTCTGCCTCAATGATGATAATTTGAAAATGTCTGTCATCAAGATTGTCAACTGAAGAGTTCATTTCATCAATTGACCCTCCATTTATGTCCTTAAGACCGCAATGTCTTTTAAAGACGACATCTGCAAATCTTCCATCCCTATCCAGTGCCTTCCTCACTTTTTCTCCTTTGTAGGCATATACACAAACATCAGACACTTTCTTCTGTATATTTGCATTCTTCATGATCTTTCTTACGATCATTCTTCCTCCTTGGGTTTGAATGTTGAAAGTGACCAGGTCTCCAGATTTGACTGTTTGTGGTGAAGTGCTGGTGGCATCATCACCCTGCTTTGGTATGTACTGTACAGTGAGGTTCTCGCGGTCTATGAGCAAATGGCATGGGAAATGATGACTCACTGCAGCTCTTGGAGGCTCCCCTCGTTGAATCAGAATGTCTTTTGTTTTTCTCTCTTTATTTTTTTCAGTTGTTTTTTCTTTTTTTTTTTGGTTGCATTTGCTGTTTTTGAGCTTTCTGGAACACTGAACTTGTCATAAGCGCTTTCATCACTGTGCATTTAGTCCTGCAAGTTATGTCATAAACTTCATTCTTGATGGAGTAAGTGAAATGATGTTCATGGTTTTTGGTGTCCTGAAGGTGAAAAAATTAGAAGACATTTAGACTGTATATTTAGAAGGACTATATGTCTAAATTTGTATTCTATAATGTATTATAGCAAGACAGTGAATAATGAGGTAAGTGAAAGATTGAACAAATGCTGCTTTATTTAACCCCTTAAAATCCCTCGCTGATTACATACTAAGGCTTATTATTCAGTAACTACAGGGACTTTAATACAAACTGGCTGCGCTATTCTATAAAACACTGGGCCTGTCAGTGGGCCCTTGCCATTAAAAGCTAAATATCTTGGCACACAGGCCAGCGTCATAGGCTATTAAACTCAAAGGAGAAACTGGCATCAGTATGTGAACTGAATGGCAACACCCCATGAAATGGTAACGATCCAGCGGCAGCAGGGCTGGACTGGTAATCTGGCATAATAATGCTAAGACTGAATCCAATTAACTTTAACCAATCATTTTTGAATTAATTTTGTTTTTTTCCATGTCTCACTTCTCTGTAACCCCACATACATAAATTACAAGTCGGTTGTTCTCTGCTAATTATGAGGGGCCGCTCTAAACCAAAAATGCCAGGGCCGATTTTTCGTCCCAGTCCAGCCCTGAGCGGCAGCCTCTACTTCATATGCAGAATAGAGTGGGGAGGTATCACTACTGTATTGTGAGGGCATTTACACTTGTACAGAGGTGGAAAGAGCACTGACAATCCTGAGTACTGTTACTGTAGTGATAATTTACTTGAGCACAAGTAAAAGGAATAAGAAAAGAAATGACAAAAATAAGAGTAACTAAGCAGTTTATTGGAAAATTTATTGAGTAATCTAGCTACTTTTTTGTATGTCCATAGTCACAACCTGAAAATATTTCTGAGTTGACTTTATTGGAAATAATCTTTACAAACAAAACTACAGTAAAATATGATATTACTTAAGAAAGGCCTGAGACTGATCACAGTCTCAGTGTACATGCACTCTTGTAGTGCATGTTTACACAGTTTTCTTTGAACTGTATAAGGAACAAGGTTTACATTACACTGCTTGCATTCTTTGGATACATTTACAGCGTTTAGCAGATGCTCTTACCCAGAGTGACTTACAAGTAGTGCTTTGTCTGTCTAGAGAAAGTGTCTTTGCTAGTTACCAGTAGGTTAGAGAGAAAGACCTGAGCTCAGATACTGCTAGAAACAAAAAGTCTGTTGATACTGAGAGAAAAGGGAACAGAGTTGAACACAAGACAGTGCAATACACTACAATACACTACAATACTATACAATATATATATTACATACATGGTTAGATGATTATATAAGACTTCCTAGTTTATACGTTTCCAGCAAAGTACTTTAGAATCCTTGCAGAGTTCAGTACTGTTTAATGATGTCTATTTTTTGGTTTTGCAAATACTTTATTAGGAATCAAAATAATGGGTACTAAATTAATAATGTAATAATGTTTAGTTGCTGTCCATCTGCTCCCTGAACATTAGCTTACATTAACTCATAGGTATCAGCCTCTATAGACAGTAAACATTACACAGAGAGCCTTCAAAAGATAGACATTCACTTATACCCGTACAGAACATTGCTACCATTAAAATCATTAGCAGCAGCACCACAGCGTGTGTGGAGCAAATTAACTTAATTCTCCACCACCTGAAGTCTGATCAGAATACTACAACCCCAATTCCAATGAAGTTGGGACGTTGTGTAAAACAAATAAAATCCTTTTCAACCTATTCAATTCAATACACTACAAAGACAAGATATTTAATGTTCAAATGGATAAACTTTATTGTTTTTTTAAAATATTCACACCTTTTGAATTTGATGCCTGCAACACGTTCCAAAGAAGTTGGGACAGGGGCGTGTTTACCACTGTGTTACATCACCTTTCCTTTTAACAACACTCAATAAGTGTTTGGGAACTAATTGTTGAAGCTTTGTAGGTGAAATTCTTTCCCAACCTTGCTTATACAACTTCAGTTGCTCAGCAGTCCGGGGACTCCGCTGTCGTATTTTGCACTTCATAATGCTCCACACATCTTCAATGGGAGACAGGTCTGGACTGCAGGCAGGCCAGTCTAGTACCCGCACTCTTTTACTACGAAGGCACGCTATTGTAACACGTGCAGAATGTGGCTTGGCATTGTCTTGCTGAAATAAGCAGGGACATCCCTGAAAAAGACGTTGCATGGATGGCAGCAGATGTTGCTCCAAAACCTGTACGTACCTGTCAGCATTAATGGTGCCTTCACAGATGCCATGCCATGGGCACTAACACACCCCCCCACCATGAGAGACGCTGGCTTTTGAACTTTGCGCTGAGATCTGGACAGTCCTTTTCCTCTTTGGCCCAGAGGACACGATGTCCATGATTTCCAAAAACAATTTGAATGTGGACTCGTCAGACTACAGGACACTTTTCCACTTTGCGTCGGTCCATCTCAGATGAGCTCGGGCCCAGAGAAGCCGGCAGCGTTTCTGGGTGTTGTTGATATGTGGCTTTCGCTTTGCATGGCAGAGTTTTAACTTGCACTTGTAGAAGGAGCGACGAACTGTGTTCACTGACAGTGGTTTTCTGAAGTGTTCCTGATCCCATGTGGGAATATCCGTTACAGAATGATGTCGGTTTTTAATGCAGTGCCGCCTGAGGGGTCGAAAGTCACCGGCATTCAGTGTTACTTTTCTGCCTTGCCACTTACTTGCAGAGATTTCTCCCCATTCTCTGAATCTTTTGATGATATTATGGACTGTAGATGATGAAATCCCTAAATTCCTTGCAGTTGCACGTTGAGAAACGTTGTTCTTAAACTGTTGGACTATTTGCTCATGCAGTTGTTCACAAAGTGGTGAACCTCACTCCGTCCTTGCTTGTGAACGACTGAGCCTTTCAGGGATGCTCCCTTTATACCCAATCATGACACTCACCTGTTTCCAATTAACCTGTTCACCTGTGGAATGTTCCAAACAGGTGTTTTTGAGCATTCCTCAACTTTCCCAGTCTTTTGTTGCCCCTGTCCCAACTTCTTTGGAACGTGTTGCAGGCATCAAACTCAAAATGAGTAAATATTTGCAAAAAACAATGAATCTTGTCTTTGTAGTGTATTCAATTGAATATAGGATGAAAAGGATTTGCTAATCATCGTATTCTGTTTTTATTTATGTTTTACACAACGTCCCAACTTCATTGGAATTGGGGTTGTTTTTATGCCACTAAGTCTTAAAAAACAGAATGTGTAAAAAAAATCTGAGCATGACAGAATAGCTGAGTTTATAGTGAACCTGAACAGGGTTGCTGAAGAGTCTGGTTCCATAAAAGTTTTACTGCCCGATGCAGACTTACTACGAACTATGAGATTGTGACACACTGGCATATGGTCACATTGAACTGACTAGAGCATTTTATTTACATGACATCTCTAACACTTTTTGATGAATCTGGGGATACAGAAATGAACAATTTTGAATTTAGATAGGGGTGACTTCTCTCACTGACTTCTCTCACTGTTTATTTTAGGAGGCTCAGTTGTAACACTGTGTTAAAGCTAACCACACCACATGGAGGCTGCACTTTAGCCTGGCTAGTTCTAACTGTGAGATATGTATATGCTTCAAAACAAATAAATATTTAGGACACCAAAAGAGGGACTAAAATTATGTAGGTGTGAATTCTTTGAGCTATACTCCCAACTCAGTAATCAAAAATACCTATGATGGGAAAATATACTTATATTAAAAACACCTGTATTAAGCTTCAAAAATGTTCAGAAATATCTGTCTGAAAATTCAGAAATGATACTGATATAGGAGTATAATAAGATGGGTAAAAGCATGTTCAACTTGAACCTCATTAACTATATAAAAAGTAAATTATTCCTTTTTACCCTTGGTTAGTTAAGTCTGCTAGTCTTTCTGGCCTGTATATTTTTTAGATTTTAGGGGTGGTATGGGACACACTAGCAGCAAGAGTGAAGGCTGATTATATGATAGCATTGTGCTTTTCCTTGTTCAAGCAATTGAAGGTGATGAGGAATTATACATATAGCTAAATACTGTTTTCTTTCTGTTTAAGGCCAGCTCTATAGCTGCTCTAAGTCATAATCTCAGGAAAAAACAGAAATTTAGGACTATTCTATCAACATAAATAGGATGTCCGCCATAATGGCATGGTAAAAAGGCAGCTCCTGAGGACTTACCAAAGATGAGGACGCCATTCCTGCTGTTTTTGTCCTGCACACAAAAAGATATGACAAAAATGGCAAATTATTTAAAGCAGTGGTATATCAAGTAGCACAACTACATTTTAACTTGTGTAATACAGTGCATAAAACCAAGAACAATGCTTTATGCAACTGCATGTTCCTGACAGATCAAGCTGCTAATTTCTCTCTAGTATGAAATGAACAGGGTCCTTTTTTTCATTGGTAATCAGTGTCAAATTAGAAAAGCAGATGTCTGACTAGTCACAAAACTTTAAATCTTACCTTAGTCTGCCCTGAACCAAAACTCCAGGAAAACTGGCTCAGTAATCTCAAATCATACACACCTGAATTACTGGTTGAAACCAGCTCAGGAATAAACAGACACACCTTACATGTTTGATCCCTGTGTAACACAGAGGCAGGTAATCTTGGATCTAGGATTGGTCCATAGGTTTATTTTTCTGACCCACTTCTTCCATTTACTTCCCATTTCTTACACGTCTCCTCCTTCATTCATTTTTTCCTGTAAGTATTCAAAAACTACGGATTCCATCATTAATAATATGCTATTGGTTGCTAAATATTACATACAAAATGCATAAAAATCTTTTTGAAAATCAGTTTTGCTGTGTGAGTACTGCCAGAATCTGAGAGCTGTTTCAAATGTAGGCAGAAGCTTGGTTATCTATATACAAATAAATCCTGTTTCCCAGTGTATGCTAGAAAAAGAATTGTTGAGGCATCCTTACTATCTTTCATGGACTACAGTGATGTAGTGGGAAACACACTGGTTTATTTTCATTTATAAAACACTCTCTGTGCCAGAATGTATTACTTCAGTGATGCCTATAAATAATGGTATTTATCAGACTTGCTCCAGTGGCTGGGTCATTTGCAAGGCACCAAGGGTTTTTTTCTGATCTGGGAAAATCTGCCTTTAGTTACAGCACCAGGGTCACACTTTTACCCTCTAACAACCTCCACTCTGCCTACAACTTTTTTACCTAATTTTTTACCATTATTATCTTATTTTCATAATTTTATTATTTATTTTTTTGTATTTATTACTATTAGCCATCTTAATTTGAATGGTGACCACATATGGCACCAAGCATGGCTGCCGTGTTGCGACCTCCCTTAACTTCTGTTTGTTTTTTGTTAATTTAGGTTTTTAATGTAACTACTTTTGCACTAAATGTCGCCAGCACATTCATTTAGGACAGAAAAACACTTTTGGAAATCAGATTGATGATCACTCACTGAAAACCAGACTTTGAATTCCTGAACGCAGATCCATTGTTTGGGAACCTCAAAGAGGCCCCATCCTCATCTATTTTGTCTAGTCTTTATCTATTCTGCTCTATTCTATTTTGTGGTTTTTTTTTTTTTTGTATCTATTTTGCTTATATTTATCTATTTTAATAACAGCTCTTGGGTGTAAACTGGACCATGAGATCTTAATTTCGTTCCACCTCATGTACCATGTGATGCGAATGACAATAAAATCTCCTTGAATCCTTGAATCCTTCATCTGGGCCGACTGGCCGAGAAAACGCCGCAGACGCCAGAAAAGAGGCAGGAGATCGCCCCCCACCCCCTAGCATACTACTGGCAAACAAACAACAAAATCAACGAACTCAGGGCATGTATGTGTAGGGCAATATGTGTATATTCAGAGTCGGTGTATATATATACTTTTTCTTTTTAGATATATATATATATATATATATATATATATATATATATTTTTTTTTTTTTTTTTGTATTTAATTTCTATAAGGGGGCTACGCACCTAAGATTTTCACTCACTTTCCACCTGTGTAAAAGTGATGTGACAATAAACATGATTTGATTTGATATAATTCTCCTTTTATTTTATTTTGATATGATTTTATTACCTCTTACATTTTAGCTATGTTTTACATTTTCTACTGTATTTTTTTAATTGTTATTATTAGTGTCTTTTTTTATACTTACCTGATTTTAGTTATTTTCTTTATTAAATTTGCTTTTATTATTTGATATGTTCTATATGGGATATATGATATGGGAGACAGGTCTGGACTGCAGGCAGGCCAGTCTAGTACCCGCACTCTTTTACTACGAAGGCACGCTATTGTAACACGTGCAGAATGTGGCTTGGCATTGTCTTGCTGAAATAAGCAGGGACATCCCTGAAAAAGACGTTGCATGGATGGCAGCAGATGTTGCTCCAAAACCTGTACGTACCTGTCAGCATTAATGGTGCCTTCACAGATGCCATGCCATGGGCACTAACACACCCCCCCACCATGAGAGACGCTGGCTTTTGAACTTTGCGCTGAGATCTGGACAGTCCTTTTCCTCTTTGGCCCAGAGGACACGATGTCCATGATTTCCAAAAACAATTTGAATGTGGACTCGTCAGACTACAGGACACTTTTCCACTTTGCGTCGGTCCATCTCAGATGAGCTCGGGCCCAGAGAAGCCGGCAGCGTTTCTGGGTGTTGTTGATATGTGGCTTTCGCTTTGTATGGCAGAGTTTTAACTTGCACTTGTAGAAGGAGCGACGAACTGTGTTCACTGACAGTGGTTTTCTGAAGTGTTCCTGATCCCATGTGGGAATATCCGTTACAGAATGATGTCGGTTTTTAATGCAGTGCCGCCTGAGGGGTCGAAAGTCACCGGCATTCAGTGTTACTTTTCTGCCTTGCCACTTACTTGCAGAGATTTCTCCCCATTCTCTGAATCTTTTGATGATATTATGGACTGTAGATGATGAAATCCCTAAATTCCTTGCAGTTGCACGTTGAGAAACGTTGTTCTTAAACTGTTGGACTATTTGCTCATGCAGTTGTTCACAAAGTGGTGAACCTCACTCCGTCCTTGCTTGTGAACGACTGAGCCTTTCAGGGATGCTCCCTTTATACCCAATCATGACACTCACCTGTTTCCAATTAACCTGTTCACCTGTGGAATGTTCCAAACAGGTGTTTTTGAGCATTCCTCAACTTTCCCAGTCTTTTGTTGCCCCTGTCCCAACTTCTTTGGAACGTGTTGCAGGCATCAAACTCAAAATGAGTAAATATTTGCAAAAAACAATGAATCTTGTCTTTGTAGTGTATTCAATTGAATATAGGATGAAAAGGATTTGCTAATCATCGTATTCTGTTTTTATTTATGTTTTACACAACGTCCCAACTTCATTGGAATTGGGGTTGTTTTTATGCCACTAAGTCTTAAAAAACAGAATGTGTAAAAAAAATCTGAGCATGACAGAATAGCTGAGTTTATAGTGAACCTGAACAGGGTTGCTGAAGAGTCTGGTTCCATAAAAGTTTTACTGCCCGATGCAGACTTACTACGAACTATGAGATTGTGACACACTGGCATATGGTCACATTGAACTGACTAGAGCATTTTATTTACATGACATCTCTAACACTTTTTGATGAATCTGGGGATACAGAAATGAACAATTTTGAATTTAGATAGGGGTGACTTCTCTCACTGACTTCTCTCACTGTTTATTTTAGGAGGCTCAGTTGTAACACTGTGTTAAAGCTAACCACACCACATGGAGGCTGCACTTTAGCCTGGCTAGTTCTAACTGTGAGATATGTATATGCTTCAAAACAAATAAATATTTAGGACACCAAAAGAGGGACTAAAATTATGTAGGTGTGAATTCTTTGAGCTATACTCCCAACTCAGTAATCAAAAATACCTATGATGGGAAAATATACTTATATTAAAAACACCTGTATTAAGCTTCAAAAATGTTCAGAAATATCTGTCTGAAAATTCAGAAATGATACTGATATAGGAGTATAATAAGATGGGTAAAAGCATGTTCAACTTGAACCTCATTAACTATATAAAAAGTAAATTATTCCTTTTTACCCTTGGTTAGTTAAGTCTGCTAGTCTTTCTGGCCTGTATATTTTTTAGATTTTAGGGGTGGTATGGGACACACTAGCAGCAAGAGTGAAGGCTGATTATATGATAGCATTGTGCTTTTCCTTGTTCAAGCAATTGAAGGTGATGAGGAATTATACATATAGCTAAATACTGTTTTCTTTCTGTTTAAGGCCAGCTCTATAGCTGCTCTAAGTCATAATCTCAGGAAAAAACAGAAATTTAGGACTATTCTATCAACATAAATAGGATGTCCGCCATAATGGCATGGTAAAAAGGCAGCTCCTGAGGACTTACCAAAGATGAGGACGCCATTCCTGCTGTTTTTGTCCTGCACACAAAAAGATATGACAAAAATGGCAAATTATTTAAAGCAGTGGTATATCAAGTAGCACAACTACATTTTAACTTGTGTAATACAGTGCATAAAACCAAGAACAATGCTTTATGCAACTGCATGTTCCTGACAGATCAAGCTGCTAATTTCTCTCTAGTATGAAATGAACAGGGTCCTTTTTTTCATTGGTAATCAGTGTCAAATTAGAAAAGCAGATGTCTGACTAGTCACAAAACTTTAAATCTTACCTTAGTCTGCCCTGAACCAAAACTCCAGGAAAACTGGCTCAGTAATCTCAAATCATACACACCTGAATTACTGGTTGAAACCAGCTCAGGAATAAACAGACACACCTTACATGTTTGATCCCTGTGTAACACAGAGGCAGGTAATCTTGGATCTAGGATTGGTCCATAGGTTTATTTTTCTGACCCACTTCTTCCATTTACTTCCCATTTCTTACACGTCTCCTCCTTCATTCATTTTTTCCTGTAAGTATTCAAAAACTACGGATTCCATCATTAATAATATGCTATTGGTTGCTAAATATTACATACAAAATGCATAAAAATCTTTTTGAAAATCAGTTTTGCTGTGTGAGTACTGCCAGAATCTGAGAGCTGTTTCAAATGTAGGCAGAAGCTTGGTTATCTATATACAAATAAATCCTGTTTCCCAGTGTATGCTAGAAAAAGAATTGTTGAGGCATCCTTACTATCTTTCATGGACTACAGTGATGTAGTGGGAAACACACTGGTTTATTTTCATTTATAAAACACTCTCTGTGCCAGAATGTATTACTTCAGTGATGCCTATAAATAATGGTATTTATCAGACTTGCTCCAGTGGCTGGGTCATTTGCAAGGCACCAAGGGTTTTTTTCTGATCTGGGAAAATCTGCCTTTAGTTACAGCACCAGGGTCACACTTTTACCCTCTAACAACCTCCACTCTGCCTACAACTTTTTTACCTAATTTTTTACCATTATTATCTTATTTTCATAATTTTATTATTTATTTTTTTGTATTTATTACTATTAGCCATCTTAATTTGAATGGTGACCACATATGGCACCAAGCATGGCTGCCGTGTTGCGACCTCCCTTAACTTCTGTTTGTTTTTTGTTAATTTAGGTTTTTAATGTAACTACTTTTGCACTAAATGTCGCCAGCACATTCATTTAGGACAGAAAAACACTTTTGGAAATCAGATTGATGATCACTCACTGAAAACCAGACTTTGAATTCCTGAACGCAGATCCATTGTTTGGGAACCTCAAAGAGGCCCCATCCTCATCTATTTTGTCTAGTCTTTATCTATTCTGCTCTATTCTATTTTGTGGTTTTTTTTTTTTTTTGTATCTATTTTGCTTATATTTATCTATTTTAATAACAGCTCTTGGGTGTAAACTGGACCATGAGATCTTAATTTCGTTCCACCTCATGTACCATGTGATGCGAATGACAATAAAATCTCCTTGAATCCTTGAATCCTTCATCTGGGCCGACTGGCCGAGAAAACGCCGCAGACGCCAGAAAAGAGGCAGGAGATCGCCCCCCACCCCCTAGCATACTACTGGCAAACAAACAACAAAATCAACGAACTCAGGGCATGTATGTGTAGGGCAATATGTGTATATTCAGAGTCGGTGTATATATATACTTTTTCTTTTTAGATATATATATATATATATATATATATATTTTTTTTTTGTATTTAATTTCTATAAGGGGGCTACGCACCTAAGATTTTCACTCACTTTCCACCTGTGTAAAAGTGATGTGACAATAAACATGATTTGATTTGATATAATTCTCCTTTTATTTTATTTTGATATGATTTTATTACCTCTTACATTTTAGCTATGTTTTACATTTTCTACTGTATTTTTTTAATTGTTATTATTAGTGTCTTTTTTTATACTTACCTGATTTTAGTTATTTTCTTTATTAAATTTGCTTTTATTATTTGATATGTTCTTACACATTATCAATTCCTTGTCTTTACATCTGATACTTATAGCCACTCACACATTCACACACACCTCGATTTTCCTCACAGGAAGAAATGAAGGAGTTCAATATCTTTGGGCTCACTCACTTCAGCAGCAGACGGGCACAAATTCCGCACAGTTTCTAGCATATAAATCAAAAGCATAAACTAGAAGTAGCGGACTACATCCAGTATCTGCCCCACAAGCTTGGTGGTGGAGCTGAACTGTGAAATACTCCATGTAGGACTGAGACTAGACCTCTAGGTGGCAGCATTACATTTACAATTCTACAGTGTTTGGTTGAACTGTAGTTACATGACTCCACTGCATAACAGCCTCAGTTCAGTTAAAGATATATAAGACGGGATAAGTTCTTCAAGCAAACATCAGAAGGTCGAGGAGTTCAGCTGCTCTTTAAAGTCAGACTGAGGTTCATTCAGAAGCTCCACAAAGTCACAGTCACTGACTCGCACACATCAAAACCAGACAGCACACAGTTCTTTTTTTTTTTTTTAACCTGTCATGTCTGGCAATTTTTGTAATCGGCATGGTAATCCGAATGCACTGACAAGCAAAAACATATTTGGTTTCACAAGAAAAGCTCTATAGGTTACTAAAGCCTATTCTTGTTAAAGTTTGTATTTTATTTGTTTGGCCAGGCCTGACAGGCAATAAAGGAGAGAAAAAAGAGGACAGGAAAGAAAGAAGAAGGGAGGAAAAAAAAGAAAAAAAAAATATTTAAAAAATATTATTAAAAAAAAAATAATAATAAATAATAATAATAATTATTATTATTATTAAATAAATAAATAAATAAAAATAAAAGAAACAAAAAAGAAAGAAAGAGAAAAAATAAATAAAATAAGTAAATAGACAAGTAAATAAACAAAAAAAGGAGGAAAAAAAATTATATAGATATACATACATACACATATTCACATATTTATACATATGCATATACATATATACACCCAGACACAATTCTACTATTTGCTGCTACATACATACACATGTTCACATATCTATACATATGCATATACACATATACACCCACACACCATTCTACTGTTTGCAGTAATGTGTATATGTGTGTATACGCGTCCATGTTTCATGGAATGTGCTCAATAATGAGGGCAAGAAGCCGCAACCATGCCCCCGGTGGTCCAGAGACAGATACGGAAGGACCCGGGGCACCACCCCCAGGACACAACCACCAAGGGAGCAGGGCAGGGACCACGCCAAGATGTCCAGCCATACACCCGGGGACCCACAGGACACCCATACCCCGTGGGGCGGGGGGGGGGGGGGGGGGGGGGGGGGGGGGGGGGGGGGATGGGCGGAGTCGGGGAGCAGCGGGGAGGGGTAACTCCTGCCCACCACCATGTACCACAGAGGTCCAGGCTCAGCAAGTCATAGACCCAAGCCCAGCTGTCCACACACACGTGCTCACATGCACCCACACACACCCACACCCACACTCACACACGCCAGTCACCCACTCATGCACACACACGGAACATACATGGACAGTGTCGGCGGGCGGACACCAGCACCGGGCCAGCGGCAACCCAGGGAGGCAGCCACTCCGGCCCCGAACGACCAGCCAGTCCCCCCACCAGGCAGGATGCACGAAACCGGGGTGTGAGAGGACCTGCCCACCCCCCCTCCCACTCAATATGTATGTGAAATGAAAAGAATGTGTGTGAGCTACAGTGCAATTAAAATTGGAGGGACAGAGGCAATGTAGTACTGAATAACAGCACATAGCCACACTGCCCCCCAAGGCCCTCAATGTCTATGTGTAATAAAATTGAGGGGCAGGTAGCAGTGAGCAGATAAGTGAGGTCACCTCAGCAGCGCCACCCACCATCCACTGAGTGACACACCTGCCCCCCAAAGCCCTGTGTGTACTGTAATGTGTCATGAAATGTGTCATTGTAAGGGGAAAAAAAAGGGGAGGAGTGAGACATCACGCAGCACAGCGAGCAGAGCCAGGTAGGTGGCCCTACTCACTGCAGCATGAGCCCCCCTCCCCCAGAACCCCCATGTGTAGTGTGATGTTTGACTGAGTGGGAGGAGGGGAAGGGTCAGGATAAGAAAAACCGAGAGGCAGAGGACTACCCCTCGGAGGAAGAGAGCCAGCTGGCGCTAGCTCACTAGGCACCCCGGTTTCCTACACCCGGCCGCGGCGCAGGGAAGGCCGGCCCAGGGCCCGAGGCGGCCACGCCCCCAGGACACCACCGCGCTCCAGGCCAGCGCCCAGGACCCGCCCACACAGCTGACACAGCACAAAACATACACCCCCACACGCACACAAGAGACAACAATTATCGCACATATTCATACTCACAATTCCAATACACATACTCACAATAACAATACAAACACATACAAACACACACACATACATACCAACACAAACACACTCACCCGCAACAAACTTCACACCCACCCATATACACACAGACACAGTGGTCCTGGGTCCAGAACCAACTGGCCCTATGTGGTTGTCCCCCTACTTGAGTACCCCACCCTCTCCACCCGGGAGGCATCCAGAATCCCGGAATGCCAGACAGACACCCCGGCGCGCCCCAAATCCCCCACCACCCCGCGGTGCGCCCAGGGGGGCACAGACCCCTCCAGCGCAGGGAGGAGCCCAAACGGGAGACGGGCGACCCAAGGCCCCAGACCCCGCACCCCGGCCCCCACAGAGGAGGCCAGCCCCCCGGACGGGGCCAGCACCCACCACCACGGGCCCCCAGATCCCCACCCCAAGACCGTGAGCGCACACATCCAGGCCCCCCACCATCAATAACCAGGGCCCGCACACAGAAACCGCAGAGCGGCAGCCCCCGTCTCTGTAGTGAGTGATACATAAATCATTTTTTGATTTCCACTTCATGAGGATAGTTTTCTTAGCGATGCATAAGGCAGTAAGAACTATATGTGATATATTCGTTTCTATGTTTAATTCACTTATATCACCTAAAATGCACAGTTTTGGTGAGACTTGGATATCACAATGGAACCATGTGGATAAGTCTTCACATATCGTCTGCCAAAATCTCTGAACAGGCATGCAAGACCATATAGCATGCATATAATTTTCAGTATAATTACCTGAGCAGTTAGTGCATATATTTGTTTCTCTGAGGCCCATTTGGAACATTCTGTGCCCTGTATAATGTATTCTATGGAGAGTTTTGTATTGTATAAGATGTAAATTTGGATTTTTAGTCATTTTAAAAGTGTTTAGACATATCTGTGTCCAGAAGTTTTCATCCAGGATGATGGAAAGATCTCTCTCCCATTTTGTAATTGGAAGGGATATTGAATCATTAATTTTTAATAATAACTTGTATATTTTAAAATTTTAAAATAAGATCTTCAAATGAAATAAAGGTCCCATCATGAATAACATGTTCTAAATTATTTATTCCTTTTTCTTGCCATTCTGAAAAATTCAGTACTGTCTTTTTCCGACATATATTAGGATTGTTCCAAATGGGTGTCAATTTACAAGGGATTAGTGAAGACTTAGCCATCTTTAAAAATTCCCACCAGGCTATCAGGGTGGTGCTTATTGTAAGGCTTTTAAAGCAATTGTAATGTTTAATGCTGGAGCTAATGAAAGGTAAGTCAGATATTTTCAATTTCCCACAGAGTGTTTGTTCCAGATCCAGCCATGGGCTGTCTGAACGGTTTGATTTCATCCACCTTGAAACATACTGTAGTCTATTGGCTAAAAAATAGTGATAAAAATTTGGTAGTTCTAGACCACCGCTGCATTTTAGCTTTTGTAAAGTCTTCAAGCTTATTCTCGATGTCTTACTTTTCCATAAAAATTTTCAAATGTATGAGTCTAGCGACTTAAACCAAGCAATAGAAGGTTTATTAGGGATCATTAAGAACAGATAATTTACTTTAGGCAGAATCATCATTTTTATTGTGGCAACTCTCCCCATGAGAGATATAGGTAGAGAGTTCCAACGTGTGAGATCGTCCTCTATTGTTTTTAGTAGAGGAATATGGTTCAGTCGTACCAGATCTAACAGCCTGGGAGAAAAATTTATACCTAGATATCTAATGTTGCCCGACTGTAGTGATGATGTTCTGAAATTTACAATTCAGAGGCAAAACAGATGAGAACTTATCTATAAGTGTGATTGTCTTTAAAATGCTTTCTCTGCATCTAAAGAGACTACTATTTTTTGTAATTTGTTAATGGAACAGTAATCTATTATATTTAGTAGTCGGCGTGTGTTATCGGCCGAGTGCCGGCCCTTGATAAAACCTGTTTGGTCTGAATGTATAATAGATGGAGTGATTTTTTCTAATATTCTTGCGAGAACTTTGCAAATAATTTTAAGGTCTACATTAATAAGAGAGATTGGGCGATAGCTAGATGGAGGTGTTGGGTCTTTGCCTGGTTTAAGAAGCAGGCTAATGTTGGCAGAGTTCATGTTTGGAGAGATTGTGTGGTTATTCTTGATTTGAGTCACCATCCTGAAAAAAGTAGGTTCTAACACCGGCCAAAATTCTTTATAGAATTCTGCTGGGAAACCGTCTGGGCCTGGGGCTTTATTATTTGGGAGGTGCTGTATTGCTTTATAGAATTCAGATGATGAAAACAGTGAATCAAGAGTCGTAACCTGATCCTCATTTAATTTAGGTAAATTTATATCATTAAGAAATTCTTCAATTTCAGCATCAGATGGATTAATCTGTGATGAGTATAAGGCTTCATAAAAGTCTTTAAAGGAGTTATTTATTTGTTGTAGGTCATGAGTAATATTACCGACCGAGTGTTTAATAGAGTGAATAGCTTACAAATAGCACATTTGTACTTTTACATATCCTAACATTTTAAGCATGTGGGGGGTCAATACTAATTAGAAAACTATAACTGCAATGGATTATGGTACATTTATGTTCCCTGACAAAAGGAACTGAGGACAGACTCTTGAGAGAACCACCCCAGAGACAAGAGGGGCACCACCCAGTTACAGTTACTACATTTTTCTCTGAGAGCGTAGGGATGCTGAAACGGTCCAGGTTATTACCGAGTCAGGATGTGTTGAATGTGACACATTAATGACTGTGATGACAGGTTATAACAGCTGAAAATGCATGAAATTGAATATTCGAACACAATTACTGAATTTAAAATGATGTAAAATAATTTAATATGATAACTGTGTCTCAGAGAGAGCAGGTAAAACCATGTTTTGAGGAGAGTAGAAGACGGGGACACATCATTCATTCATTCATTTAGCATGAATTCTACATTAGACTCTGTTCATTGAAGCAGCTCAACAGTAAATATAATTGAAAATGAACAGTATTTAAATCACTGCTTACCATCACAGATGAACAGAACTCCTGACAGAAAAAGGAAAATAATGAATCCCATCTTCACATCTGAGAGGATTACCTGTGGTTCTGTGTGAAACCATTTCACATTCACTTCTCAAGCTCTGGTGGTGGGCAGGACAAAAGGCAGCTGTCAATCACTTGGCGACTCGAACCAATCACGTAACAGCTACCAAACTCTAAGGAGCCAATCACCAACAGGAATACAGCAGTAAAGCTGGAGTAGAAACAGTTATATTAGCACAGGAATTGCTCAGTTATGTTGATTTTAAAAGTGATAAACACTGAACTGCATTTCTACAGCTATACTCAATTAAACTGCAGTGCTGCACATATTTAGATGTATCAGTGCTTAGTTTTCTGTGCTGCAATATTCTGTTCTATACAATCTATTGCTTCTATCTTGTTACTTGAAGCTGCATTATTATTGTTTTGGTTGTTGCATCAGTTCAGTTTGGGTCAAGTGCATAAATTACCAACCATTTTAGTTCTTTATGAACTGAGCTGGTTGTGCCAGGAGTTTGGATGTTCTATGTAGACCTAATAGGGCAGCAGGGGCTCTGTAGCACACTGTGTATTGTATATTGCCCATGTTTCAAACACAAGGCCTGCAGGCCAGATCAAGACCACAACACAATCCTATCTGGCCCACCAAAGTATAATTTTCTATTACAACCCCATTTCCAAAAAAGTTTGGACGGTGGGCAGAATGTAAATAAAAACAGAATACAATGATACGCAAATCACATAAACCATTTTCTTGAAGGAAAATACTACCAAGACATATCAAATGTTAAAAATGAGAAATTGTATTGTTTTTCGAAAAATATATGCCTATTTTGAATTTGATGCTAAGACTGTTTTTATACAATGTTGTTGTAATACATGCATGTGGTTTGGCATTGACTTGCTGAAATAAGCAAGGCCTTCCCTGAAAAACACGTCGTCTGGATGGCAGCATATGTTGCCAAAACATGTAAATATAATTCAGCATTAATGGTGCCTTCACAGATGTGCACGTCTCCTATTCCATGTGCACTAATGCACCCCTATACCATCATCAATACTGGCTTTTGAACTATGCACTGATAACAAGTTGAGTGGTCTTTAGCCCAAAGGGCACACTGTCCATGACTTCCAAAAAGAATTTCAAATATTTGTTTGTCGGACCACAAGATATTTTTCCACTTCCCCTCAGTCCATTTTAAATGAGCTCAGGCCCAGAGAAGGTGGCAGCGTTTCTATATCCTGTTTATGTACAGTTTCTTCTTTGTGTTTTAGAGCTTTTCCTTGCATTTGTGGACGCAGCGCCGAACTGTTTTCACAGACAGTGTTTTTCAGAAGTGTTCCTGAGCCCCTGCAATGATTTCCACTACAGAATCAGGTCTGTTTTTAATGCAGTGTGGACATATTTCTATATTGTGGTGTTTTTATACAAAGTTAGGTTAGTTCATCATTTAGGTGACGGATGTGCTCCCAAAATTTGATGCTGCTGCGCTGACGTTGAAACGTGTGCTGCACTGGGTCGGTATGACCAACAGGTCAAAACAAGCTCAGAACAAAGTGACCGCTGTGCCCTGATTGGTGCTCTGGCTTTGTGCTTCTTTCGCTTTGACATGTTACATTTTTATACACACAGAAACCAAAAGGAACCACAGATTTCTCAAAATGTAGTGGAGGAAAAAGTCAGATATAATCCGTTTCAGTTGAAAAATGTGATGAGTTTGCAATATTTTTTAGGGACAAGATTACTAATTTAAGGCAGAATATAGCAACAAGCACTAATAGACTACCAGCCCTGATATCAGTTAGTCATCCTAACTGTAATATGTCTTATTTCAAGGAAATTGACATGGTAACACTATTTGACATGATTTCATCACTTAAATCCTCTACATGTGAACTGGACCCTTTACCAACATGCTTTTTCAAGCAGGTTCTGAGCTCATTATCTAATGAAGTTCTAATGATTGTTAATCAGTCTTTGCAACTGGGAGAATTCCCTAATATTCTTAAAACTGCAGTGGTTAAACCACTACTAAAGAACAGAAATCTTGATCCCACATTTCTCAATAATTATCGACCTATATCTAACCTTCCTTTTCTTAGCAAAATCATTGAAAAAGTTGTGTCAACCCAGTTGAATGATTATGTTAAAGTAAACCAAATAAATGACACTTTTCAGTCCGGTTTCAGAGCTCTCCATAGCACTTAAACAGCACTAGTTAGGGTAGTAAATGACCTTAGATTGAATAAAGATGCAGGCAAACTCTCAGTCCTTTTTCTCCTAGATTTAAGCGCTGCTTTTGACACTGTTGATCATGAAATACTTATTGATCGACTACAGACCTGGGTAGGCCTTAGTGGCTTAGTCTTAGACTGGTTTAGATCGTATCTAACTGGGCGCGATTACTATGTTGCATTAGGTACCTCTTCCTCCACACGTCAAAAAATAACTTGTGGCGTCCCCCAAGGATCAATTCTTGGGCCTTTACTGTTCAACCTATATATGCTTCCATTACCGCATATCATTAACAAACATGGTATTAGTTATCATCAATATGCAGATGACACTCAACTTTACATTTCTTTAGAACCTAAAGCCCTAAAATCAATTAGCTCACTGTTTGAGTGCATAGGTGATATACAGACATGGATGTCAGACAATTTTCTGCAATTAAATAAAGAGAAGACAGAGGTTCTTGTTATTGGCAGTGATTCACAAAAGAATGATGTTCAGACTTATTTAAATCAAATGAATCTGAAGGCCAAACAATGTGTTAAGAACTTGGGCGTCACTTTTGATAATGAGCTCAGCTTTAAATCACACATCATGACTACATGCAAGACAGCTTATTTTCACCTTAGAAACATCGCTAAGGTCCGAGATATGCTCTCTCCTGCTGATAGTGAAAAACTTGTCCATGCATTTATCACATTAAGGATAGATTATTGCAACGCTGTTTTATCTGCTCTCCCAAAGAGCTCTATTTCTCACCTACAGCGAGTTCAGAATGCTGCTGCAAGGGTCTTGACCCGCAGAAGAAAGAGAGATCATATTACACCTGCACTCCACTCACTGCACTGGTTACCTGTCAGTTTTAGAATAGATTTTAAGGTTCTGGTGATGGTTTTTAAATGTCTTCATGGTCTTGCTCCTCTTTACCTCACTGAAATGATGGTGAGTTATGTTCCTGTCAGGTCTCTCAGGTCTTCAAACAGTAATCTACTGGTGATTCCTAAAACCCGGTTAAAGATTGGCGAGGGTGCTTTTAGCCACTATGGCCCAAAGCTTTGGAACTCTCTTCCTGAGGAGCTAAGAGGCATTACATCCCTGTACAGCTTCAAGAGTAATCTTAAAACCTTCCTGTTTAGATCTGCTTTTAGTTAAGAAACGTTTGTCTGTTCTATCTTTTTCATTTTATCTTTTTCAGTTTATTTCATTATTTTATTTTGTTTCCTTCTATCTTTATTTCTTTTAATGTGTTTTGCTTATCTTTGTTTTCTTTTTATTTATTCTGTAAAGCACTTTGAGTTGCATGTATGTATGAAAGGTGCTATACAAATAAAGATTATTATTATTATTATTATTATTATTAGATATTAGACTCTGAAATGTAGTGGAGTGAAAGGAAAAAGTCGCCCAAAATGGAAAAACATAAGTAAAGTACAGATACATGAAAAATCTACTTAAGTACAGTAACGAATTACATTTACTTAGTTACTGTCCACCACTGCTACTCGTGCAACACCAATGTGGAGGAAACGACAGCCTAAAAACTTAGTGCTAGCTTGGCTACTTAGCTGATAGCCCATTGGTTATTTAAAACAACATGCCGAGGCTTCAAAATTAGCATGTTAATCCCTCAATGTACTGAAAAAACACACAAGAGTTAGTAAAATTCTTAGCTGGCTATAACTGAAAAAATAATTGTGGAAAAATAATTACAATGTTGGAATTCTTATTGAACATTTTTTTTCTTTTTTTCATAATAATAAAAAAGAAAACAACTGATTATGAATCGCTTGCTAAAAGTTCGCCTGCATTGATTAAATGTCGGCTAAAAGAGAAGCAAAATGTAAACACAGAGTTTTCTGCGAAGATATTAAGGTACCACTGTTAGGGGAGCAAAAGTAGCCCATTTCACTATGGACTAACAGGTTTATTTCCACCACTCACGAACTTTCTTTGTGAAAAATTATGTGCCATTGTCTCCCTTTCTGCTCTCTCTTGTTCCTTTTTTTCTTCTCATTTTTGGAAGCTGAGGCATGAAGCTCCACTAGCGCTCTTCATTTACAATTCACTGGGAGCAAGGACTGTTCGCGCCTGGTTTGAACTAAACAATGTAAATAGAGGGGAGGGGAAGGGCAATATAGAGATTCTTTGGATAGAATAGTAAAAGAACCTGTTAGTTTTATAAGTGTACTATAAAGTTTCTATTAATGATAGGCTAATAATTGAATACTGAAAATATCTAAAAATTACCTACTGTTCTAATCATTTTTTGGGACCTCAGTCAGTCACAGGTCCTCCCTTCACTGCTCCCTCAGAAGCTCCACCCCTAATGGATGCCCAATGCCCCCCCTTCCTCCAATAATAGCTGCAATGGACTCCTTGCACTCATGGCTGTGACGCATTTCTGTTTTCAAATAGTGCGGCTCCAACGTTTCCGGTTGTATTGTTACAAACAGCGGCATATGCTAAACTAGCTAGCGTAATATCAAAATGAGTGTTCGGAGCAAAGTTTTTAAGTCGGAACATTTCCAAAAACAATGTAAGAAATATTCAGAGCACTGTTGTGTTCCTCTTTGTTCGGCATCTGCGAAGTTTAATAGCAGTTTAAGTTTTCATAGCTTTCCAGCGTGTAGTGACCTCAGGAGCCAGTGGCTAATAAACATACGTCGGGACCAATTTACTATCTCGCCTCATACAAAAGTCTGTAGCAGACATTTCATACCAGACCACTTGATTGAACCAAAAACCCCAGAAGGTCGGAGAAGACTGACAAAGGATGCAGTACCACTTCTTTTTGAATGGAACAGATACAGCATTCAGGCTCCATGGCTAAGTGTGTGGGAGAGGGGAGAAAGACCGGCTGACCCTACCTCCCTGGAAGATCCATCAACTGATCTTACAGTGGATTATGATTATTGTTCTGCTCCTTAGCCATCATCGCTAGACACGTCCTGCACTGAAAATGAAGATCTGTCCCGTGAAGTGGAGGAGCTGAGATATCAGCTTCATGAGTTGCGTGTCCAGCTAACCTTTGGGTTGGAACGTTTCTCCGGCTCCGACGAGGACATTTGATTTTACACCAGGTAACGTGCAGTAAAGCTTTAGATGCAATTCACTGCCACTTTGACAACCAGTCTGCTGTTAAAATTAGAAAAATATATCATAGTATAAAAGTATATTATATACATATAATAATAATAATAATAATAATAACAACAATAATCATCATCATCATCATCATTTTGCCAACAGATTCCAAGCTATGACCACTTAATGGCATTTTGGTGGCTGATTGAGCCATCCATCCACAAAATGGTTCGGGTCTCAAGAGCAAAGGCTGCAGCTAAGAAGAATGAAGATGTGTCTCATTCATGAATGTCAGGGGTATGACAACGTTTTTTTTCACCCAAAAAACAACAGTAAGGGATGACTCCTGCTATACATGTTATGGTAATATGTGGAACAAATGACCAGATGTTATAAATGCTGTGTTATTTACAATGTGGTAAACAACCTTACCTCATAGTTGTGGTGTCCAACACCTGAGGGCAGTTCAGTCTCAGATAACTTGACCCTTAGGAATGTCATAGAATGCTCTAGAGAGCTTGATTGTTCATAATTGTTCATAATTGTAATTCTTTAACATTTTACATCATTTCCTTCACAGAGGCAGGTGCTGCAGCCAGTTGATGAATTTTTCCTTTTCCTTGTGTCATGGATGAGTTTGAACTTTTCAAACTGAATGCTGGCAAACCTGAGTTGTTTTTAATTGGCTCAAAGTCACTAATATCTAGCTCATCTGTCCTTGGCATCAATATCGATGGGATTCTAATGACACCTTCTCCCCACGTCTGCAACCTCTGAGTTACTTTTGACCCTACACTCTCTTCTGACTTCTACATCAATTCCATTGTTAAGACAGCAATTTTCCATCTTTGCAAAAGTTCTCACCTCCGACCGTTTCTCAGTCAAGCCAATGTAGAAACACTTTTGTAAACATGTGCATGCATTAGTGACATTCCGGCTAGACTACCGCAGTGTTCTCTTTTCTGCCCTCCTTGTCAAAACCCTCACTAGGTTACAGTATGTTCAAAATGCCGCTGCTAGGATTGTCACCTATTTAAAATAGAATGACCACATCACCCCTGTCCTTCATAGTCTTCACTGGTTGCCCACTACATTTCATATTCAGTACAAAGTTCTCTTTATAACATGTAAAGCTCTGGCTCCTCAATACTTGGCAAAGCTTCTTCATCTATATGTCCCATCTCGTACTTTAAGATCACAAAATCTAGGCCTTCTTCATGTTCCAAGATTTAAATTGCTTTCTATGGGTGGTTGATCATTTAATGTAGTAGCTCCCAAGTTATGGAATACTCTCCTATAGTCTATTCGGGATGCAACCTCTCTGTCTTCATTTAAATTTCTTTTAAAGATGTACTTGTTTTCACTGTGTTATCATTGTTCCATTTATACTTGAATGTTTACTTGTATTGTCCTTTTGTTTATTGTGTTGATGTTCTTTGATTGTATCCTTGAGCATGGGAAAGGCTCTATATAAATAAAAGTGGTGATGTTGATGGTATTAAGCTGAGTCTGTACTGGATCAGCCTGAGTGCAGGTTCGTTTGTAGATTACTTCAAGCTAAAAGGAGAGATCTATCGTGTTTCAGTGAGCATCAGATGAAGAACAGAGAACTGCAGGGAACCCTGATGTTGTTCTGACTCCTTTTCATTTACCCTCAGTTTGAACATGTAAATGTTTACTGCTAAAACCTGCTTAAGGAGGCTGCCAGTCAAATGATGCCAATTTAGTGCACAATAGCTTTATCTCACATGTAGCCATAATTATATTTCAACTCTTTAATGACCTCATAATTTGGAGGATCCAGTGGTATTAGATAGAAGAAAGTTACAGCACAAAATGTATTGGGTTCTGGACATTTTTATTCAATCCAGGGAGTGATAGAGATGTTTTTTGAAAACCCTATTCATTCTGGCCATATAGAAATGATGTTTAGACCCAGAGTTCCTAATATGGGCATAACAGCATGGCGCAAACTACAAAATGACGACACGACCATAGTGGTCTATGAGGACTTTAGCACAATAGCGTTGTTCTACTGCACATGTGTTCCACTGGGCTGAAACTGTTGGAGCAAAACTGTGGGTGCAAATCTGCAGCTCACACCCTTCTTTCTCCATTGTCAAGGCGAACGACATAGGGCAGGCAAAATGGTTGTTTGAATTTCGTGACCACTCACAAACGTTGTACAAATACCACGATGCAAGGTTAGAACGAACAAACAACACAACAAGTAATGTAAGGTAAGGTTAGCTAGCACTACAATGACTAAAGCTATGAAAATGTTCGTAAGGGAAAGCAGCCCCCATGTAGCCCACTCCCCTGCTGTGAAGCGATTAACGCCTATTGTCTTGGTAATTAGAAGGAATGCGTTGGAAGCACCATGTGTTTGAAGTTACAACCCGAGTGTATATGTTACCGATCCTACAGTGCAACGGAAAATTTGTAGAATCGTGTTTCAAAGGTTATAATTCAAGGGCGCGTAGTAGCGACGGACAGAGCAGTGGCGATTTCTCTAAGACTGCAAAGGAAGCTCAGCTTCCCCTAAAATGTCAAACATTAAATGGTCAAATATGTAAAGCTGTGTTAACATTTCACTGACTACAAATGCGTCAAAACGCGTTTTGATTGACAGCTATTTTGACCTATTTATGTTGAAAGACCTATTTCTTGGGGTTTGCTTGGTGAAATTACTCGTGCATTTCCACTGTTCATTGTGTAAATAAAACACGCTCACAGTATTTCCCTGTTTCAGTTTAACACAATTTCAACATTTCCTTGGTGGAGTTTAATTTCGTTTCGTTCAGTCAGTCATTCACACTGCTGGCTAGGTCAGAGTGAACTAGCCAGCCAGAAGGTTCACACGATGGCAGACAATGCTGATACTGTCCACCTGATTTTGGCAAACTTAGTAGTTAGTTCTGGATAACTGTGTCCAAAAACGGTATTTATAATGATGGTCCTGCTAATTGCTGGCAAGAAGGAGGGGTGATGTCCGGAGGATCCTGAAATCTCAGTCACGCTGGTGTTAGGCTATGGATTAGCAAACTGCTGATACAAAGCTAACCAGTTCACAAACATTAGCAAATGAGAGAAAACACCACTGACCTGTTTCTGTGAAACAGCGAAAATAAGCTAATGTTGCACACCAGTTAAGCACAGAGAGGGCAACCTCCTTACATCTTTTCACACCATTTAACGGTCTCCGTGAAGCTGAAGCCAGCTTACGCTACTTATTTCTCTACTAGTTTGAATTTTTGAAATTCTGCCGTTACGTTCACGTGCAGCAAAACGTAGTGAGGACCAGCGTTTCACAGGGCGGGGCGCATGCGCGGCAGAGGAGAAACCAGAGGAGCTTGTATTTCAAGAGAAAATGGTGTGACACCTCGTTCCCCGCTACTTACTCCGTTACGCCGTTACTCCGTTAAATCTTTATATAGGAAACAGTTGTTCGCTGCGGTATGAATGTTTAAACTGTTGTGTGTCGGACCTTTAGCTGCCAGCTGGTTTACCTCAGAAAATCGTCAACGAGTGAGAGAGAGAGACGAGAGAAAGAGCTACTGGCCGAGGCTGTGGAACTGAGGAAATAACACCATTTAAATCGAGTAGGCTAAACTAACTCTCTCTCCGTGTCTCCTGAAAGGCAAAACATACTTGCTCTTCTACACAGAACACCCCACCTCCTGCCACAACAAGCTCGGATCGAAAAGAACCGAATCAGAGCACGAAATGTCCCCCACATTTAACTGACGTCGCAGCCCAGAGCAGTAATAACGCCGTTAACACGACAGAAGCACAGCAACAGAAGAGCAAGGAAAAGGAAACCGCTGACACTCCCAAAGCCGTACTTTAGTGCAGTTTCAGTATTGCGGAGAGCCGGCTGTATAACCGAAGCGTTTAAACTGCAGAGCAGACCTGTTGTGTGATTGGCTGGAGTCGCCAAGTGGAGTCGCCACCTTCCGGCCCCTCCCACCGCTGGAGTCTCAGTATTGAGAGTGAAAATGTTCAGTGCAGTGCTGTATTTCTTTCAGATGTAGAGATGGGCTTAAATATTTGTCTTTTTCTGTCAGGAGTTCTGTTCATCTGTGACGGTAAGCAGTGATTTGAACACGGTTCGTTTATATTTATTGTAGAGCTAAAAAACAAACTAAAAAAAAATTCTAAATAAAATAAGGAGGCACACGATGCGTCACCGCCTCCAGATAAACATGACCTTAAATGCTCTCTCTGTGACAAAGTAATACAATAAATGGTGTTGGAGTCGAGTATTTGAAGAGAAACTCGTTTTCAGCCGTTATTACCTTTAAGTCAAAAGCAGGCAATCGCGTGCCACATTCAGTAGGCCTACATTTTGACTTAGTAATAGGCCTGTATATTAAGGATAGAGGATATTAGGGCATGGTTTAATCCTGTTTGTTTGTTTGTTGTCCATTTGAAGAACACATAAACGAAGATTGAGAAGTGACTGATGCAGGTTTTGCATTAAAATGCAAAGGATGTGTTTTATAAATATAATGAGTATGTTTTAGGTCCGTTTCAAGAAAATGAAAGTAACGCAGGAGAAGTGGTTAAAAGAGACATTGAATTACAAGGCAAATGACGTGTTTTATACATGTCTTTTTGTCTCTTGGATGAAAACCACGATGAGGAAGGAGCAACTTTTTTTTAAATTGCATTTTTTAATTTAAATATTCAAAGGATGTGTTTTGGTTTTTGCAGAGAAAACACCTTGTAGGCATACCAGGGTAAAATGGACAGTGCCCAAATGGTCAACCTTATGTCATATTATGACTTACAGTCTTATAAAAAAATAGCTTTTTCAGGACACACTTTCTACCACTGTGGTTGTACATATTCTGTGCATTTAGTTAGAGCAGGGGTAGAGCTCCTCGTCAGCTGGGTCAGGTGTGTAGACACAGTAATGTTTCTTGTATTAGCTCCACCCTGTCTTCAGTCCATATTTTTCTGCTTAAAAAGGTTATGAAAGTTATAAAAAGGTTCAAATATGCACCTTTTTCTCTAGGAGAGTGAATATAGTAACTGTAAAACTCATTAAAAGATTTAATGTGCATAGGTGTTTTTTAAGAACCTTGTTGTATTTTGAGGGTGTGGACTGCTCAAGCTTTTCCTTTAGTTAGGTCTTTTTTTGATTGGTGTGAATACTCCACCCATATTTGATAATA